>NC_135265.1:95724782-95814782 GCF_051311805.1 Agelaius phoeniceus | reverse complement strand
GTGTTTTATAAAAACTGCTGATAGTGATTTGGGAGAGTGAAGGGAAAAAATAAAAGAAAAAGCTGTTCTACGTACTAGTATAGCATCCACAATGCTATAGGGAAATGTTCATGTCTCTGCAGAGCTGCAGTTATTTATCATTGCTCTATCTTAAACTTATGCCTTGCATTGACCTGATTTAAGGATTTTGTTTTGTGCTTTTGACAGGATTTTTGGATTTTTTCTTTTTCTTTTTATTTTTTAATTATTCATCGAATAGTAGCATATTTTACAAGAAATTTTGAATTCATATCACCAAGAGATTCAGAATAGTTTTATCAATGTAGGGTGAATTGAGCAATCGATGCATTTTATTTTACTATAACTGCTAAAACCTTTAGATCTTGATGTACCGATTATTTTGGGAGAGCTGTAAGAAGGATTGTACTGAACAGTAATTGAGTACACTTCCTAATAGTGTGGGGTGCAGGGCTGAGTTTTTCTGGGGTTTCTTCGTTTGGGTTTTTTTCTTTCTTTTTTTTCCTTTTTTCTCAGCTTCTGATGACGATACGTGGTTGGTTTATGCTTTGAAGCATGTGTATGTTGATTCTTTTTGAGACTTAATGGTGATGGTTAAAGATGTCACTGCCCCATCTGCTCACTACCAATTCTACCTGATGGGATAGTTCTTAGGAATTTCTCCCCATTTGCTGCAGAAAAAATAGTTTTGTCAAAGTGAACCCATCAATGCAAAGAGTTTAATGTGTCTGAATTTTTACTGACTATAAGTTTTACTGTTTATACCTTAACTAATTTATTTCATTAATGGGCTTTCATAAATGACTTGCCAAGATTTTGTTTCCCATTTAAAATTGTTTAGTTACATTTCACTTTATTAGACAGTGATTTGTGGATTTTTTTTTCCTTTTTTAAAGTTATTGAGTGCTTCTGATCTTCTCAGGTTACAAAGTTTAAATAATGAATTTTTTTTGAGAAGAGCATTTGATTTTTGAACCTAGCTTTGCTAGTCTCTCAATGAATACAGTGGAGCAGATCTTCAAATATATTTGTGAAATTTCAGGCACAGTTGAGGAGATCTTACCATCCTTCTGACTGCAGAAATCTGCTGACTTGTTCTGTGTAATAAGTTTTGCTTTATACTGGCCTCCTCTGAGCCATAGAGGCTGAGTTATATAGGGGTTAATCATGGAGAAAGATTTTCTAGTCACTCTCCCATTTTGTAGAGCATACTCTGTACATGTGTATGTACATTCTCTGTTATTCTTTGAATGGTATCAGTATCCTCCACTTCTCTTCCCAGCTGTTTTTGACCCCTTCTTCAGGAAACAGTTCCAGAAGCCCTGCATAAGATTAAAAATATAGACCATAATGCTTCCAGTCTTCTTGGATTACCCTTCTTCTATATTGATTAAAAATTGTATCTTATTCTGATGGGCTAGTTTTACTCAAGGCAGGCATAAAATCTTAAGAAATCTCTCATGTCTGTTTTAGGGCCCAAATGCAACAGAATGGACTTCTGCTGTATACATGCATAACATGGACTGAGTGCCTTAGGACACTTGAACTGCCTGGAAGAGACTCATGTTGCTTTTATAGGGCCAAAATGCCTAGAGGGCAGAGGGCAATGTGTTCTGATGGTGTAGCCTGTGAGTCCCCTCATAATGACAATTAAATTGGCCAAAAACTGCATTGAGAGTGGGACAGCAGGGTCTTGTTGTGTCTGGTTTCCCCTTTCCCCACTCAGCAGTTCTATCAGCATCTTTACATCTGGTGACATATCTGGATGCCTTCAGCTTGGCCCTGAGTGACCATCCTTGGGCCCTGCACTACTCACAGTGAGCACAATCTAGGTAGTGGTGGGAACAGACTGTAAGCAGTGATGTTATTGCAGCCATGTGATGGCTCTTGGAGGTACAATGACCCATCACCAAGATGCTTGTCGATGAAACTACCTCTGGAAGAAGTGGACATGCTTTCCCACTCACTCCCTTCCTCTGAGCCCAAGAGGAGACCTTGCTCAGTCTTCTAAGAGTTACCTCTAACAAATGCTATCATCTCTTTCTGCAGGTTGTTTTCCCTCCATAATGGGTTTGGATTTTACTCCTATCCCTTCCACATGCATTCCTTTCCTGATAGGATTTGAGATGTCTTAGAAGATGTACTTAAAAGCTGAACATAGGTTGAATTAATTCCTCTAGGAATATTAATCCTTATCTCATGAGAGTTAGATGTAACCAGAATTCCTTTATTCAGAATATTGCCATAAGTATTGAGATAAGCTCTTGTATTTTCAGAACAGCAGCAGACTTCGGCACGGGTTGATCTTTTCTCTTTTTTTGTTTTTAAAATAAAGCTAAGCTATTAGTACTATGTTACATTTTGATGGTGATTAATGAAACACACAGTCCAATAATAATAATAATGTGCTGAAGATACTTAATTTGCTTTAAAATCAATATTCAATAAGTAGTACTTTGTTTCACCCAAAATATTTGCTATTGAATGCTTTTGAAAATGTAAACTTGGTGATTGTAAGATAAAATTTCACCATTTATAGTAAACAGTCTATGCATTTCTATTGTAAGAAATATTGCATTTTTTTCTAAATGTGCTTGCCAAATGAGTGAGTGTATTTTTGACATTGTTTAGCCTGCACTGGCTTGGAGAGGTATTCCTTTTCCAGTATTAATAGCATCTAACACCGTTCATTTTTCTGGCATGTACTGGAGCACTCAGAGCAAACTGAATTCCTGGGAAAGAACATTGTCTTAAACATTTGCTTTATCTGTTCATTCCAGTAGATGGCTACAGTTCACTACCAAATTGTGGCTATAATAGATTTTTTACAGTAAGTAAATCAGAAGATGAAGGTTGAATTACTATAAATGAGTTGACCTGTACATTTTTCTTATTTCATGTGCTTAGTCATGCACTATTCACTTGCATTTTTCTATGTACACCTTTTCCAAACTGCAGTAAAATGTTATTTTTTTTTCCTGTTGGTCGAGGTTTTATGTTATAAGTGAGTCTCATATCTCTTGCAGTTTTCTGGTATTTCTAATTGTGCCTGATTGGAAGAATGCTTGTACTGTCCAAACACGGAGGAAACTCAATTGCTGAGAAGCTACATGTTACTTTTATAAAAGTGAATATTTCCAGAGTCTCAATGTTCTTTTAATTTTGTTCCTGGGTTTAGGCATTTTAAATGGAAGCTGGCCATTTAGCACATGCTTTTCCCAAGTTGGCTTTAGCTTTCATAGAAGCAGATATTTTCTAGTAAGCCTTTTCAGTCCTAAGCATGAAGCAGTGACTAACACATACAAAAGTATGTTTACCTTTGCATTTCATCTGTGTTGTACCTTGCAGTGTTTCATTGCTCTCAATTCCCATACAGGTCTTTCTTTTTTTAAACCTAATTTGCATACAACTAAGTTGATACAAAGGAATTTCTTTTAAGCCCCTGGAAAAGCAGCTTGGTTCTGAAAAGGTACTCATTAGCAGTTCGCAGAGTGGAATTCTTTCAAAGGTACATTACTCATTTGTACTCTATGAAGTAGTTCACAGTGCAACATTGAAATATTAGGTATGCCTTTTGACTTTCTCAGATCGAGTGATTCTGAATTTGCCATGTAAACTAGTGAATATTTTGCTTTAATTTTCAATGAGAAGGAAGTGTTGGAACTGACTTTTATTTGTAATCATATTTGCTGGTAAATGCTACTACCATATCACTTTAATTTTGTCCTAATCCTTTCATTTTTGCCTTACAACAGCTACAAGCTGAGCACAGCAATTTAAGGTGCAGGTTTTTGTTATTTTACAGACGAAAGGGCCATTTTTTGCATTAACTGCTATGCTGTGCTATTGCAATTTTAGGTCCCTTTGCAATCAACTGCCAATTTATATAGCTGGCTACAACTGCTTAATCTATTATTAATAAGCAGTGCTACTGAGCTCTACAAATGATAAAAATGGTACCAGTTTTATACAGGAATTTCATTTTCATATCTAAACTACATACAATAACTTTATTCTCTACCATGAAGATAAATGTCTTAATTATTTATAAATTCTTTATATTTTATGGTATCGATTTAGGGATTCATTTATTATCCTTGAAATATATTGAGAGGCCTTAGCTGTAACTAAAATATTTTTCATTTACCCATTTAGTTACAATGTTGTAGTCTTAAAGGCCAAAATTTAATTTGTTTACAAAATAGTTTTACAGTATAATACTGGCCTGAATATTCTAGAAAATAAATGGATGCTGTGTTGTTCTTAAGTTCTAAAATTGAGTATTTTGGATTATGTGTTAAATCTCAGCTTTCTTCTGTGTTTAGATTTTTATTGTAGCCACATGATTCATTAAACGAGTTCGTCCTCTGAGAGGAAAATGCATTTGACCCCTTCTTGAGAGCATATACAAGAAGTTCATCAAGAATCACAGATTTTAATAAGGTGAACAGTGTTAGTTCTGTCCCCTCTGGTATTTGTGGAACTGGGACATGTCCAGCACTCGATCCTCACGCTGTGGAAACGCATTGGCTGCCCCAGAGAGCACCTGGCTGTGTATAGGACATCTCAGTCCTGAGAAGGATTGTACCTGGAGGGTAATTATGGTCAGGACAAGGGATGCACAATAATAAGTCCCTGGAGCACTTTAATGGGCTGTAGAAAGGAAAGAAAGAGGGTGGGGGGGAAAGGAGAAAAATTACTAAGATATCAATTGTGTTTCTAAGAATGGACTGTGAGATACTAAGCAGTGTTTGCTAGAATGTATTTCTGGTCATGCAAACTTGTGTCTAATCACATACCTGAATTTCTTGGAAACCCCTTTAGAATTTGTTTACCTAATTATTCAGGAAGAATGTAGAGATTTATTAAGTGTATTTCTTGTTGTTGTTGTGTAATGTGCTTCCTAGATTAAGCATTTCCACAAACGATTCGCTGGTCACAGTGAAGTGGACATTATTTTTTCCCCCTCCTTTCTGGAATTTAATTTCATCTGAATTGTTGTGCGTCTTTTCCTTAACCTTTAGATGTTTTACTCACACACGAACACGCACACACACACACACGTGTGCACAGATGTGAAAAGTTTAGCTTAAATGTGAGAACGCCGAGCCGCAGAGCATCAGGGCTCGGCAGTGCTGTCCTTGCTGCCTTCGCGGTGCGGGGCGCAGGGGCACGGGGCTGTCACACGCCGGGATGGATGCGGGGCTGGCGCCGGCTCTTCCCGCCGCTGCCTCTCTCGCCTCCCAAACCTGCCGGGGCCGGGGCCGGGGCCGCTGCCCCTCCGAGCTCAGCCGCTAGGGAGTGTCGGAGGGAGAGGCTCCGATTTTTTCCACTTTGTCTGTGAAAAAGCTGGTTTAACTTCACCCCCAGCTGCAGCACTTGTGTGTTGTATATAGACTCAAACATTACAAAGGCATTTTTCTCTATGATCTTGAGAAGGATTTAAAGATAAGACGTGGAACCCTTTTATAAGCAGACATGAATTATTTTTGCTCAGATTTTGTGTTTACTTGTAATACTGCTAACACATTCAGTTAATCATGAACTTAGTTGTATAATTTGTACAGTAAGCGCAGCATACCTGTCTGCTAAACAGGTAAACATTTTTAATCTGATAGTGGCTGAAAAACAGCAGCTTGTCTTTATCTAATTATTTTCTTAAAGGTTGGTCAGCAAATGTCATGTATTTCACCAACATTGTGCTTGCTTGGAAGGAGATGAGATATTTACATTACAGTGGCTCAAAAATCACAGTAAAAGTGCAACTGCCTTTAAAATGCATTTTGGGAGTTTGGCGAGTTGATTCAGTATTAAATACCAACAAATCTCTTTAAAGGATGACACAAACAAAATTACACCCATTTCCTTTTATTTACTGATCTGAGGAGTTTATATTTAAATGACAGAAGTAGTAGATATAACAAGCTTGTGAATTCTTTCCTTCCACCTGGGAATTAAAAAAAAAATCATAACGAGAATACTAGGGTGGCTGACATCAGGTCTACATTATATGTTTGCTTGCCTGGGGTGCTCTCATAAAAAATAAAGCAGAGCTTTATACAGTTATAGTGTGCACTAAATTTGTGTTCAACATCCATAAATAAAATATTCAACTCTTTCTGAAGAAAAACTATTGTTTTGAGATATTTCAGGCAACAAAATATGCCACTGTTGTGCAGAGTAGAGGGTTTCCACTTTGGCTTTGCTTTTGCTTTTTAACCATCATCATAGTTGCTACATACCTTTGTTATTGCTTTTGCCTCTCTGGCAGGATGGAATATACAAAGGAGGTTCTTTCTGTAAATCATATTTTAAAAAAATTCAGAGAGCAAACCACCCATTTATGCTGCAGTATGTTTTGGTTCTGAGTAAGCAAACTGTATGCCTAATGATTTCATAAGAATTTAATATTGTGTGTTTTACAGATGGAAAAATGTTGATAAATTTAGGTTAATTTCTACTCTATTTATGGAACTACTTATGCATTTTTTAAAAGAAACAGAGTCTTCTTAAATTATATATAACTTGAAAAAGGGTCTGTTGTTTATTTTATTTTAAATATTAGATCGTCCCTGAACAAGGCAGCAAGAGTATTATGTAGAACACTACTTATGGAAACAGCAAACTAGTAAATCTATGCCGCACTGAAATAAAATGTTATATTATTCTGATAATATTTGACTTTTGCACAATATTTAAATGAACATTAGTATAAATAGGAATGCTTAACTAAAACACAAGTTCATCGTGTAGGCTAATGCATTACTCTTGTATATTTGTACATGAGTGAACAATTATTCTAAAAAGTTTATACATGTGTTCCAGTGACCAAACTTGTATTAAAACAAACTGTTCCGATAGTGGTGACAGAAGACATGGTTGATGGTTGTGTTTGAGAAGTAAATGGGCAAAATATTTGTGGATCTTTTAATGATTACAGTTCTTGATAGCTTTCATAAGAGTGCACATAATTTGTGACAACTCTAATAAAAAAATGTGGCAGAAAAACTTTCTGAGTTAGCGGCAAAGTAAATGGGGCAGGTTTTGCATTTTGAACAGAAATCTTATGAACTGTGATTGAATTTGTCGTGAAAGTGTGTCAGAATTAATAAAGTATTTACGTGCAAGGTTGCTGGGCTTTGCAGACTGGTTAGGGCTGAGGATTGGTTAACATGAAAAGTCATTTCTGTGCATTTGGTACTCGACAGCAAAGGACAAATGTACTTCTGCGCATTTTGGATCATAATGCCATTTCTCATTTCAAACAATTTTTGTCAGGACACCAGGCAAAACAATGATGCTTTGAGGACGTAATTAAAGATATTGTTCAAAGAACAACTTTCTGCATATTTGAATTATTACTGTCATCAAAATCATACAAATATGGAAATATGATTGCCAGAAGCACATAAATCAATGATCAGCATGGCCTCAAAATCCAATAAATATGTAGAGTTAAATACTTTAAAATGCAAATTGCATCTGATAATTTGCATATGGTAGAATTTAAAGGAAATTTTGTTGCTTAACAACCTCTAAGGTAGCAGTTAGGGCTATGGGTAAACATAGATTTTTTTATTCATCATTGGTCAAGTTGCAAGATTTGATAAATGATAGGAGACTGCTTTCCTTGGTTAAAATGACTGCATTCTTTACTGAATCCTGAAACTGCCTTGAAGTCATCTGAATAATTAAGAGTTAATTATTCTTCATCCATCTAAATCAGAAAAGGACAGATTTAGGGAAGGAATTTATAATTTTTGCCTCATGTCCTGTCATGTCGTAATGTGATAAACTAAACTGACTCCAAATAATATCTAGTGACCTTATAGTAATTACGCCTCACAAAACATTCTGGTTGAAATTTTTTAATTGCTTGCATCGATTCCAGAAACTACATCTTAACAGACTCTGAAGTTTAATTGTGTTCAAAAGAAAGCAGTAGAAAATTTGTGTTCTGTTACTGTTATAGTTTAGTCGTATCAGAATAGATACTGTATGGAGTCTTTCACTTTTCCCCCCTCTGTTAGTGCCTCTGTCTGTTTTCTCTGTTTTGCTCTTTTTCTATGCAAGCCATTATTTTTAAAGGATTCTTGTATGCACATCAAGAATATAACCTTTTTTTTTTTTTAGGAAAAACTTCCTAAGGTTAACAAAAGCAGGCATTTTTCAGTGGCCTCAATTTTGCTTGCTTTCTGCAACTTGGGAAAAAATGTACCCCTAAAATACAGGCATAGAAAACAAGAATGTTCTGGCATCTGTCGTCCTGTAGAGAGAAGGACAGTTTCAGAATTGAAAATTGAAGCCTGTTTTTATTTGCTAATTTCAAAGTAGAATTAATTTTTTTTTTTCCCAAGAAGAAGGGTTTACAAATGTTTACTGATCACAAGAGGAATTGTAATAAAGAAATCAATATGCATGATCCCTTTTCATGTAGTACAACAAGGTTACACTGTTAGGTTAAGTACAGGCTGCATTCCTTTTCAGAAAATCAATTTGCTGTATAGTGTGCAACAGCAAGTCTCTTCTGAAAGAGTCATTTTATGTTGTGTGCACAGTAAATTCTATATTGACGCCTTCAAACAGTATTGACTGATTAAAAAAAAGAAGAAACGCTAAGCACAGTAACCTTAAAAGAGTATTATAATTTTCAAGTAATTGCTTTCTTGCTACTTATTTAATTTATTTCTAAGAGACAAACTGATAAAACATATTCTTACATGTCCTTTAAATTATTAATACTGTAAAACTGGTGTTGTGACATTATTTTCAAAATCTTTTAAAATAATATTTTCAAAATAGCAACAGAATGCCATATGTGATTTCAAATACTGTGGATTTAGTATAAACTTATTTGCTGAATTCAGAGGGTGGGGACTTGGGGGGTTGATTGAAGTTCTTTTGTTTGTTTGTTTGGGGGTCATTGGTTTTGCTGTTTGTTTTAAATTTATTTTAATATTCAATCATTGTTTGCAAAAAAAAGGTAAGTATTTTCAGTTGTTATGGTTTGTACATTTAAGCTGTGATAGTGCTTGCAAAGCAGCAGTGGGTTTTTGTAAAGATTGTCTGTTACCTGTCTGTATTCCAAACAAAACAAGCAGTGCATATAGAGGGAGGGGAAAAGTTAGTAGCTGCACTCAACCTCCTTAGACATAACATGGCTTAAAAGCCAGTTTTTATAAGGGAAATATATGGAAACGTGGTTTATTTTCAGTTCTTGTTTTCTCAGAACATAAAACTGTGTCTTTTAAAATGCTTTGACCATTTTTGATGCAACTGTTCAATTGTAAAGACAATCTTTTGCTTTTTGTGTGTTTTTTACTGAACAGTTCTTGATGGACTCTGACTTTTCCTTTTATTTCTGTCAACCCAATTACAGTACATTAGAGCGCACCCTGATCCTACTTGTTTGCCTGTTATGCAGTGTATATGTTTAACTCATAAGCATGTTCATTTAGATATTTCAGTCTGATCATGCTGAATGTCTTGCAGCAACACATATTGATGTCTACAGAACATTAGATACTTTCAACCTTAGTTATTCATTCTAGAAATTGTAAAATGCAAATATATATGGTTTTGATTGCTTTTGAGTTGTCATATCTGAAAAAATGGATTTGTTGTTTCTCTGTCAAATTCAGTTGTTCATTAATATCCCCTAAATAAATTCAGATTTTGATGGGGATAATGTAATTAATTAAAATTTCAATTACTTAAAAAAATACTTAAAAAGTAATTTGAATTAGAAAACTGGCTAAACTGTTCATATATTTAGCCCCAAAGTTAAAATACTGTTAGTTACAGATTCACTTACTAAAAACATCCAACAAATGTTCACTTGTTAAAGGCAGGCTGGGGTCTAACATTTACTAGTGTTATAAAGACACTTATCTAATGATGTAGCTATTTCCCATGCATTTTCTTTTTTAAGTTTAAGAGATTTGCTTCCTTGCTAGGTTAAAAAGAAAGTGATTCCAAAGGCTGGCTGCATTTATTTTCTTTGGTCACAAAGATGTGTATAGCAAAACTACATGAGGTATAATTCATTGTTTAGAAACCCTGGGCTGCTGTTTGTTTGCAGCATTGTTGTTAGGGGTCTGACTTGCCCAAACAACAGTGTAAACCAAGCCAGGCATAGCAGCAGACAGAAAAATACATTCAACTAGTGGGATCATGGATTTGTTTGATTCAGGTAATTGAAAGTGTTTCATACTATTATTGCAACTTGAAGGCTTGTTTAAGTGTCTAGCTGTCAGTCAGTTTGGAAGGTGAAAAGTATTCGATTGTCACTCTGTCAGTCAATAGAGATGAGAACTGTCTGCCTAATGGATTTCTTTACGTAGATGTCTGCATGGAGGTAGAAGTAAAATCAATGTGTTGTCATGTGCAAGTACGCTGCATCAAACTGCCAGGTGAAATGCAACTGTATTTCTGTAACGTCTACATCCTTGTGTTGTTTGTGGAAGACAGACAGATGTTCCCTGTGTTTAAAGGTAACAGACTCTTTGTGGTCACACATGAAGGTTTATTTTTGAACATTTTGTAAGAGTTTCACCTATTTCTACTTGCTCCTGAGGTTTTTTTTTCCTGTTTGCTTGATCATATCACAGATCAATACTCAAAAAAACAGGATTTAACTTAGTAGGAAAAAACGTAGGTTGTTATGCCATAAGCCTCAGACGATTTTCTTTTAAGCCTGGGTTTCTGCATGTTTTCTGTTTGTCAGTGATGACTTATATTGAGCTAACTGTGTT
Organism: Agelaius phoeniceus; assembly: GCF_051311805.1. Classification (NCBI taxonomy): domain Eukaryota; kingdom Metazoa; phylum Chordata; class Aves; order Passeriformes; family Icteridae; genus Agelaius; species Agelaius phoeniceus. The sequence continues at coordinate 95,804,010 of NC_135265.1, read as the reverse complement.
TCCTGCTCAAGTTTTGGCTGTTAGTTTACCTACATTTATTAGAGTGTGTATTGACTTCCTATAGCAAAAGAAGAAGAGATCATTTCTTGAATAACAGAAGGTACCAAAGGCTTTCAACACCCTTGATGAAACAGGCATCAGTCAGTGACCTCTGTTCTTTCTCTGGGAGATGCTTACAATATTAAGTTCCACTGAACAGGATCTGATAACAAGTGGCATCTGGAAAGTTATTAGGACATTTCAGAATAATAGTACCAGTTGTTATAGTTCTCACTAATTCCAGGCTTAATCCTATATGAAATAGGTGCATTATGATGGTAGCCAAACATCTTATTAAAACTGTTTTCCTGTTAACTGATACAATACATATAGAGACATGATTCTTAGCCCCACTGAAGGTGGCAAGCTAAAATGAGAGATACCAACTTCAAAAAATGAATATTTTAATCACCTATTTCCTATTGTATCATTTGTATATGTGTGCTGTTTTTGAGAATTAAAATATGTAGCTCTTAGGTGCTGCTGTAGGGAAAAAGAAAAAGGAGTAAGAACCAATTCCCAGTGAAGGAACTCAACTGTGGGTAATGAAATCCATAAGTAGCAGAGACTGGTGGTAAAACAGAAGGTAGAACTTCAAAAGAAAAATCAGGATTTTGGTTTTGTCTATAAAAATTTCAAGATGAAAGGAAAAGTGTTGGGGGGAAGATGGCCCCTGAGAGGTAGGGGCAGGGCTGTGAATTATCAGCAACATTTTAAAAAATTTCTTTTTTAACTTGAATGAGTGCTTTTAGTTTTTGCAGTAAATGATGTAGGAATTCTGCTGGTGGCAGTCTCCTTTGCTCCTCCTGTGTCTCCTGTGTAGGAGGGCAGTTGGGGGAAAATAGCGTGTGCTACTTATAACTTAAGATCACAGTATGTTTATAGAAATAGGCAGGAATAGGCACAAATTCATAGACTCAAAGCTGAAGGAAATGTTTTGATCATCTAACCTGCTAGTCATCCTTGAAGTGGTTGTAATTTGACCCAAAGAGTATTGGGTTTGGTGTATTCTAATTTGTATACCTTACTGCCCATGTGCTATTTCATATTCAGCTTCTGACAGTTCTTACAGAGATTTTGGGTCTGGCTTTGTTCTATAGAGGAAACAGAAGATGCTGTAAGATACAAACTAGGCATCATTAGGGTTTGAACTATGGTTGTCTACCACTTTTGAGCTAATTATTCAGTTAGAAAAGTGGGCAGCAGAAGGTGATTTTCTGTGGGCAGTTCTCTAGATTTTACTCTGGCCATAGTTAATGTGTCAGAATACTTAGATATTTTCTGTCAGTATATTTTTATATTAATAAGAATTTATTTTGTTGGCATGAAGATGCTTCCAATATGTGCAATTATTTTGTTGGTAAGTGATCTAAAGAAAAAAACAATAGCTGTGGAGCATATAGGATCATTGAATTTGTCAGTAGAAGTGGCTGTGCACTTGCTGAATGCACAGCCAAAAGTGTGCCTGTATCCTGGGCTCCCAGAGGAAGAAAAGAGTATCCAGTTTGTCCATTTCCCATGATGGTGTGTTATTTGTACTGTACCATGAAGTCTGGGAAAAATTTGGGAAATAATGATTTCTAGAAAGCCTTAGGTTGATTTAAATGGATTTATGAGAGATCTGGAAAAGTACCACAAAGGTACTCCAAAGCTCCTTGCCTCAGCAGATATGGAGGTGTGATCTCTGATTCACATACAGCTGAGAATTAAATTGGCAGCAAGAAAACATACAAATAGTGTAATACCAGATACTGAAACATTTTGAGCATCAGTTACAAAACTAGCATTTACAGTCTCTGTCTACTTTTCTGATATTACTGGGTATTTCAAAGAGTCTAATTATTTGGTGTCTGTTCCTCTCAAATATATTTGTATTTCTTGTACAGCTTTCTAAATTTCTCTCTTAAATGTTTTGTGTTCACTAATCATGAAAAGACAGAAAATGATGGTCCTACAGATGCTTTTGATTCTTTGTTATAACCTGTAACCCTGTAATCTCTTAAAACACAGAATATGAAATGTAACTTCTTAATTTGGTGGATTTCTTGGGACTTCTTTTGAGCTTCTTTTTCCTCTGCTTTCCCCCTTTTTCCCCCTTCCCCCCATCCCCACCCCCCAATTAGCACAGTAGTCTACTTAGTGCAGTTTTAGGTCTCTTGGTTTTTCTTCCCTACCATCTCCCCAGACTAGACACTCAATGTAGCATTCAAAAAATATTACCATGAATCATTATATAATAAATGGCCAATAGCAGTATTTTTTTCAGAAAGTCATTTAAAGTTGCATGAGAGATTTGAATTTATACAAGCATGATTGCCCAGGAAAGCTGGCAGTAGTCAGTAGGAGCAATAGTGTGATGTCAAATATATGATCAAACATATGAATATCTCTGGAGCTCCCAGCAGCAAGAGAAGGATCCATTTTGTATATTTCCTGTGTGGAGAGGTGCTTTTGTGTTCTCTAATAGTGCTTCATTTCTGATATTAAAAGATAATGTATCTGTTCTTAGCATTGCTCAGACAGTTTAATTACCACCTAAGTTCAGATATTATTCCTTGTCAGATCTTTAAAAGCACAGTCTTCCAGACGCTGAGATATCTGCCTGTTACGGGTTGCTGATAGCCTAGTCTAAGAAGTGTTTGTGCTTCACAGGAACAGAAACTGTACTCATTACAGGCAGCAGAAGATATTTAGCCAGAAATTAGGAAAAGGAGATGCACGTAGAATGTAGGCAGAAGGAATATAAGCCTTTCGGTGACTCACCACCGCTCTCTTGGAGGGACTGGTGGCTTGCCTCCAGGTCCATTCAGGGTTTTGGATTTTAATCATCTATCTGGTATTTGGTGATCCTTTTGTTTCTTGATCATATTACTGTAATCTCTTTGTCCTATTGCTTTTTTCTCCCCACTCAGGTGCCCAATATAGATTTTCCAGTAGAAGCAGCAAAGAGAAAATTATTTGTGGCTGTTATCTTTAATCCTATGCCTAAAGTATTTCAATTAGGCACTAAAGGCATAATACAAAGCAAGGGGAGAAATGTGGATCCTTTCCAAAGGTAGGACAGAGCGAGAGCTTCTTTTAGTCATGGGCAGAGAATGAATCAGAGAAGCCAGGTCTTGCTGTTGACTGTGGGGTCCCCAGACAAATAGCCTTCAAACTGAGACAGCTATTGTGTGCTGGAAGGCAGGCAAGCTGGATACCACGGCCTTCACCCTCTCTCCCCACAGTGACTGATTACAGATGTGTAACTAAGCTGTTGTTCCCCTCCCTCGGGAACTTGAGACCATGGGCTGTCCTCCCTTGCCTTCCCTTTCTCCTTGTCAATCAAACACAGAATTTGCAAGCAGTATTGATCAGAAACGTGGACATTTTTCTTCAGTCAATCTCTAGCTACTAGGCTTGATAGCTCATCTTTGGCATTTTAAAAACGGCCCCCCTCTGCTATTCCAGTTGACTGTCACTTGTTGTAGTGCCGTAGGCTGGATTTGTTTCTATGTAGAGAAATATTTTGTAGGAGATGGCTGGAAAAATCTTGTGGGTAGAAATTGGCTTTTTCACTTTCCTCTTGTTTCCTCTGTTGGAATAATTCCAAAGAAAATGCATTGGTCATGCAACTCTCTTTGCATCACTCTTGGTGAGATTGATTTGGCATTAAAATCTATTTTGTGTAGCGCACTGATGTTTCTTGTCTCAGTATGAACTCAGTATAGAGTTCTTGGAGGCATAACATCTTTAAATCTTTCCACTTCTTAAGGCCATATCATTTTCTAAAAGAGAAATTCAGGATTCAGATTCAGTTCAGTTCCTATTAAGGGCAAAAATACCTTGTTATTCTCTTATTGAGGTAAATCAAAAGTCAAAGACAGTCAAAGATGGTTAGGATCTGTAAGAAATTGTAACAAACTCTCCTGAACATTAACAGCAATGTATTTTGCCAGATGGATATTCACATTGAAAGATGCTTCTTGCAGGAACAGCTTGTTGGTAGTTTCTTTTCTTGAGGTATTGGCAAATAAGCTCTGGCAATTTTAAGCGGTTTTGATCAGTAAATTGGTGGAAGCAAACTTATCCACTCAGCTCCTGGACTACAGTTGTTTACAATCCATCATATTATCTTAAACCACCTCTGACTTCACTTTACATGGCTATGTAGAAGATATCCATGTGAAGTCAGTCCTTCTGTCAAGTGAGGTATATAGAATGTAGGCTGCTTTATGAGGATGCAGCAAATATTTGGGACTGATAGACTCTTATTCTATTAAAAAATGCCACTGTGTGTTCCTTCTTCTGCAATAGGGTGGAGATGGCCATTCTAGATTATCATGCTTTTTAGATTTCTCTGTTTCACTGTTAATTTAGCAGATGGATTTACCACATTCTTAGCAAGTCCATGGATGACCGCAACTTTCTGGGGGCAGTCAATGCACTGGAGGGCTGGGCTGCCTTTCAGTGCGACCTACTCAGAATGGACAAGTGGGCTGATAGGAACCTCATGAAGCAAGGCAAATGCAGAATTCCGTGTTTAGGATGAAATAAACTCACACAGCAGGACGGTATGGGCTCTGACTTGCTAGAAACCAGCTTTGCAGAAAAGGCCTTGTGCTTCTGGTTGAGGACAGGTCGAAGGTTGAAGTGTGCCCTTGCAACAAAGAGGGCTGTTTGCATGCTGGGCTGTGTTGGCAAGAGCATAGCCATCAGGTTGTGGAAAGTGATTCTTACCTTCTGGCTGTCATTTGAGATCACATCTGGAATATTGTGTCCAGAATTGGAGTTCACAGTGCAGGAAGGAGTTTAACATAGTCATAGTGAGTCTGGCAGAGGGCCACCAAGGCAGTCCCAAGCAAGCCTTAGGCTTCCTGAGGGATGTGAAAGGAGAAGCTGAGGGAGCTGGACTCATTCAGCTTGAAGATGGGAGGACTGTCAGCAACCACCAAATGTGGAATATGGAGAAGTTGGAGTTGAACTCTTCTTGAAGGTGTGCCCTGGAAAACAGGACTGCACTGTGCCCCGTGCATTGGGCTGCAGAGTTATTTCCTACTTCCCCTTCTATCCAATTCCCTTTTCCACATGTTCTAGCCATGTCTGCTAGTACCAAGAGTGGCAAGGTCATCATCTGTCCTCTAGAAAATGGGAGGACCAATCCATTCCTGTTTCTATTCTCTTTGGTTCTCCTAATGTAATTTTGTTTGTTTCATAGTATTTTTCTGATAAGGTATTCTGTTATCTAGATATCTTGGTAGAGAATACTTGGTAGAGAAAATATTCTCCTTTCTTGTGTTTCTCCTTTCCCAACCTAATGGGGAAAAGTCCAACTATTTTAACATTTTCAGAATCAGAAATGAACAACTGCTGCATCTATCCATGTGACTGAAGAGCAGGTGTCAGCTCGTTGGAGGAGAAAGATATTCTGGGCAGATTGTGAAGCAGATAAAGAGGCCCATGGACAATTATTCAAATAGAGAAAATAGTAAGAATTGGTACAAACTGTTCTAGTAAACAAGGGTGCTGGCTATCTTCTATGCTTCTACACTCATCAGTGTAAAGTCTGGAGCTCCATCTCCAATAATATCCAAGGTGTCTTAGATCTACAGAGAAGAGGCAGTTGTGCAGCATCCTTTTCTGCACAACTGTAAGAGCTGGGAAACTGGGAAATAACTTCTGGATTAGTAGATAATCGTAGGAATATTCCTGCTTTCGCTGTAAAATCTGATACTATATACCCGTTTATATTTATTCTTTCTTGAAATGTAAATTTATGGTTTTGACTATGTTATTTAATACTTGGTTAATGGTTTGCTACAGGACTGTGGCTTTATAGTATTTTTTTGAATGTATTTTTTCATTATTAATAATAATAGAAATATTTCTGAGCAGCAAGTTTCTGAGTTAATGAGACTTTCCATGGAGGTCCATTGAAATATAGTGTCTCACTTTTAGAAAAGTTAGTAATGAGTTTCATTTTTTAGGGCAAACCTTTGTTCTTCATTTCTTTTGCATATCTTTTGTGTTTCTCCTAGGAGGTCTCTTCGATAAGTTGTGACAGTTATTTGTAGCGTACAGTCCCTACTGTAAAGGTGGGTATGTCTAAATTGAGGCTGTCAAAAGGGATTGTGAATTGCATTTCACAGTGCTGTAAGAACATGTAGACAAGTCTCTCTGAAGACCTCGGTACTGGTATTACATGGAACTGCTGAGCAGCTTGCTGAGGCTCCCTACACCTACATCATTTATTAAAACATTACTACTTATTTATGTTCTGATGCTAAAGTAAATGCCCATTTTGTTTTGTAGACTTTACAGCCTTTTTCTTCAGTACTTAGCTCTTTCATCTCACTGCTTCATTCTCCAATGACTGGGGTGTCTCTGACTGTCTAAAGCATGGCTGAAGATAGTAAAGACTTGGTTTGCTTTGTGTTAACTATATCTGTCTGACTGCAGGGCAATCTTCTGTGGCTCTGCATACTTATTCAGCTCCCCTCCTTATTTCTGTGGGGTTTTCCTAAATGTGATGAGATGGAGCTCAATATGTGTGTTGCTAACACGTATAGAACGTGATAAATATACTATGCTGCTCAACATATTGTTGAGATTTTGAATTTTTGCAGAATTTCAGCAAATCTGTACAGTACCTATGTCAAGAACTTCCAGTTCATAAGTCAAAATATTTCTTGTACAGTTTCTTTAGCATTTTAGCAAATTAGTAAATTTTACCTTCGTTTTGTAGATATGGAAACTGTACAGAGGAAGTGATTTACTTAGTCTCTGGAAAGCTGAGAATGAAACCTGAATTTCTTCTTCTTGTTCCTTATTCACTGAATGTTACTATTTTCTTTAAATAGTAATTTTTTTCCCTAAAGTTTTATAAATAATTTGGATAGCCTACTAAATATGCATGCTCTGAAGTACTCAAACAGTTCCTTTTCATCTGGCACAGCATGGAACTAGCAGTTTTATCCTTAATCTACCCACAAAATATGTGACTACAGCGTTCAATTTATACAGGGGCCTATTCTTAGACTGCATTATAGTTTATAAAAAATTATTGGCATTATTTCATGAAATTAATCACTTGTACAGCAAAAAAAGGGGCAGCTAAGAATGTTCTGAATGTTACTTACACTATACTAGTTCATTCAAGGACTTTTGACTTTCTTACTTACCAAGAAATCCAAAATCAAGTACCTTTAGCTACACAAAAATACAAACAAGCCTTTTCTTTTCAAGCAGTGCCTTAGTTGGCCTGTCTGACTTGGTTGTTTGTTTTGGTTTTGGTTTTTCTCTTGTTTTGTTTTCTCAAAATATTTTGAGAAAATGCCGTGGTTTACTTGCTGTATTTGACCTGCGGGATTAGTCCAAGCTCTCAGTGTAGAGGAGAGTGAATTGGGTAATAAAATTCTTGATTTGAGCACTGCAGTACAAGTCATCAGATCAGCCTTTCTGCTTTTTTGGGGGGTAAAAAAAAAGATCTTCAAGGACTGAAGGGAGGTGCAGTGTTTCTCTTTGCCGCCAAATTGCAGGTTGTATCTTTTGATACGTTGCTTCTGTGACAGGATTACAAAAGGAAACATAAAGAAACGGATCCAATCTGTTCTGAGGCCTTGGAAAGCTCTTGGATATTTATTATCCACCACACTCTGAAGAAGAAAACCAGAACACCAAAGGGCTGTTTTTGTTTTGATCTTAATTTAAATATTGCTGCATTTTGCATTCACCTTTGTACATATGATCCATAGCTATTTACTTAATATTTAATAATTGCATGCAGAGGCTGAAATGTTACTTACAGAATGTAGTTCAAATATTTACATGCAAAGTCAGTCTTTTGACCCGTGTGTTATAGGAACTATCAATGTAGTGTTTTTTCATTTATTAGACCCTTATCTCATATTTTACAGATATTAGCACACAGAGGCTTATTAACACACAGAGATTAGTGTTTATGGATTTGGAATTATGCATTTTTAATTGCACATCTTCTTTTCAAACCTTTTGACCTGGTGTTTTTAAGAGTGGACTGATGCTTTATGTTATCTGGACTACAGTGAGAATCTCTTTTTGATTCTTTTTCTACCCTACTCTTCCTCTAGAGTTTTGCCTTCTGCAGCCACTGGTACCTGGCTGTTCTGTGAAGTGACAATCTTGGGCCCCACACAGCCTGGCTCTTGTGAGGCTGGTAAGGCATGTGAAAAACACAGAGAAGGCCACATTTAGAGAGTTAGAACGTCCTTCTGAGAGTTAGAACATCCACAGAGACAGGGAGAAGCAAGGACAGTTTCCATTGTGGAAAGAGGAACCGACATGACAGGGCTGCCCGCAGAGGAGGAAAGAGCAAAGAAGTGGTGTCAGAAAAAACTTTTCAACTTAAACAGTCTTCTCAGTTCTGAGGTCAGTTGTATTTTACCCTTGCATGTTTGACTCTTAATGGATTTGCTTTCTTTCTTTTTAATATTTTAAAAGAGGCTTATAACACAACAGCCAAAGAAACTCCTCTATTGTTTTTTCTTGTGTTTTCCATTCTATTGAACAATGTAGTGTTGCCACCTAAACTTGTAATTGCAGTCCACTTTGTGTAACTTTGTCTTCCCATTCCCTTCAGTTCCCAGATCCTTATGACTGCACACATTTGTGTAACATTGGCTTCCTATTCCCCTCAGTTCCCAGATCCTTATGACTGCACACACTGTGATCATTAGCGGCTTTCTGTCAAAGACTGCAGATCAACTTGGTTATTTTGTTTAAAACTGCAAAGGAATTGCCATGGCAGACTGGATTTCTTAACCCATCCTATGTGGTCCACCCAGTGATCAACTATGGAGGTTTCAGAGGAGAATGCAAGAAGCTTGATTTTAAACTGAAAGAGCAGGTTTAGATTAGATGTCAGGAAGAAATTCTTTACTCAGGGAGGTGATGCACTGAAACCCAGAGAAGTTGTGGATGTTCCATCCCTGCAACTATTCCAAGGCCAGGTTGAATGGAGCTCTGAGCAATCTGGTCTAGTGGAAGGTGTCCCTGGCCATGGAAGGGGGTGGAATGAGCTGAGCTTTAAGGTTCCTTCCTAACCCAAGCTGTTCTGTGATTCTGTGATGATTCTAAACTACATGTTCTTTGATTAGAGTTTGGGTTATGCTCTGGAACATGATATTTAATAGATCCCGGAAAATTATTAGAACTCTGGATATTTTTGTTATACCATATAAATGTCTAATCCTTTTTCCAGCCTTGCTACTTCCTCAGCCTTAATGATATTTTGCAGCAGTTAGTTCCACTGTCTAATTATGAATTGTATGATAGAGTATTGCCTATTTATAATGTTTAAATTTCTTTGGAAGTCCCTCGTGTTAAGAGTTGGAGAGAACAGAAGCTTTCCTTACTTTTCTGCCTTAAGGGCCTTGTGACTAATTTGTTCGTTTCAGGGATTTGCCTCATAGAAGAGAAACTCAACTGCACAATATTCAACTTCGAGTTTCTGAGAGGTTTTTGCAGGCTAATTACAAAGCCATTGTAATGAGCCTTGAGATTCCAGTGTCATTGATCTTTTACATTTGGGAGAATTTGCTTCTAAGATTTTGGGCAGTAGCAGATTTAATTTTATTTCCAGAATAATGTTCAGTGCTACAAGTTGCTCCACTCAAGTGGAGTACTGTACTTGCATAGATCCCAGTGGAAAAAAACCAGTAACAAATCAATGGATGACTTCTGAATGTGGATGCCAGAGTGCAGTGGATATGCAGTGTCACAACCCAAGTCAATGCAGTGTGTTTGACTCTGAGCATTTGCATCTCACTGAAAGCATGGTCATAGAAATGCTAATTCATTTGTCTCAAAATACCTCCATTTTTTTTTTTTGTTTTTATTTTTCCTAAAATATAATCCCAGCTTAGAGAGGTCTAAAGAATAAGTGTGTTATCACAGTTCTCCTAAACTTTTTATATGATTTGGTGGTTGTCCCTTGGGAGTATTTTGTCTGCATTATTGGGATTGATTTCAGGATATTTTGTTCATATTGACTTTCCTGCTGCTGCTAGTCACTTAAAAAGACTGCACTTTGAACAAAGAACATCTAGATTACAGTACCATTTATATACTGACAACTCAGAACCATGTCCCTTGAAGATACAGATACACATTTGCACAGGGTAGATCCCTCCCTGTGCTCCATGTGACATTCAGACAGTTGGAAGAACACTTGTCCCAAGATGCTAGAGAACAGTGAGTGTATCATTGCAAATCTCATCATCTCATACATAAGTCAACAAAATGCCAACAAAATTGAGATGGATAATTTATTTATGTCTGCTTCTCAGTGAAGATAAAACTATGTAAAACCATTTCTTAAACTAGGTCAGTAGAAGGCAAAGATAATTGTAAAGTCAAAGCACATTCAAATTTTTTTCTCTTGCATCCCTGCCCAGTGCATAGATGGTTGTAGAAGTTCCTTTAAAGAATGTAATTCTTGCTTAATAATTTCAAATAACCTTTCATCCTCTCTGGAGATATAAACAGTGACCTGCTGGGCCCTGGACACCTTTTGTGTCTTGACGTGTTATTTGACAAAGTTGGATTGGATGTCTACTGTGTTGCTGCATCCAAAATTTTATGAGGGAAGATAGTGAATTTATAAAATTCTAAGCTAATAGTGTGCCTGTGTGATGGAGCAAATAAAATTGGAGGCGGTCATATTTTTTCTGTGAAAAAAAAATCTTGATAGTGATAGTCTATAATTACCCTTATTTGTTTGTTTTCTAAATATTTCTTAATGTCAATAAAAGAACACAATTGGCAGCATGAATTTCCATGACCTGTCTGGTCTCCAGCAGACTGGCAGTGGTATTTAGTTTGTGATCTGAACTTATGTGGACAGAATGTTTATAATGATCATCTTTTCGTTTTGAGAAGGTGTAAAAGAAAACCTTTGAGGCTCCTCAGAGCCTGGGGATCCCCTAACTTTGCCATGTGTTTTGCTGTGGCTCACAACCCTCTCCAGTTACCCTCATCTTTGCATCCCTCAGCCATCCTCTGATCCATTGCCTGTGCCAAGGGTCACATGGTGAATGGAAGGCCTTGCACGCAGGAGAAGTACATTAAAAACATCATATATTTATCTCCTAATGTTAACAATTTATCTTGATTTGTTTATAATTAACTAAGAATAATTTTAGTTTTATATATAGGCTAAGTGCCTCCTGTTTTGTTACTTGCACTTTCAATTCACATTGACTGAGTCTTGCTAGATGAGGTAACCCAGGGATGTTTGAACATATTCTTTCCTGTTAGAAGCTGGAGAAAATAGTACACAGTTCAAAATCTAATTCAGGTTTTAATTGCATCAGCTGCCTGGAAAGAAGCAAACGTTAATAAAGGTAAATATTTTCTGGTATTAGAAAAAGGAAAGTAAAAAAAAAAAAATCCTTTTGCTTAGATTTTATATTATGTTGTTGAGTATTACACACAGAAAAACCTCCAACCGAAACCCAACATAGTCTGCAGGCACTATTTGTGAGTGCAGTCTCAAAACTACTTTAACCTTCAGCTAAATGTCCCACTGTTTTAACCTTCCAAGACAGACAAGGATGTGTAGCTCCTGTGATGTAGTGTCCTATCTGGTCTTCTGAAACAGGTGAGAAACACAAAGAAAAAAATCCCCCATACCTGGCCTGTGAAATATAGAATGAGCTTTGTTGTCTGCTATTTTGGAGGATGATATTAAAAAATGTACATTCAAATAAAATGCACTATGGAATTTTATAATATTCCACAACATGAGTAAATCCTGCCTAGCTTTCAGCAACATTTACCTGAGGGTGTAGGAGGGCTGTAGATGTCAATTTTCTAGTGTTAGTGTGCCTGGCTTTTTCTGCTTTATCTTTCCCTGTATCTGCTGTTGGTTAAATTACTGTGTCCACACACCAGCCCCAACAGCTGAGACAGCATCAAAAGCCTTTAAAAAATCTGTAAATTCAAATTTTGGCTTTTTGCTGTTGTCTATATTTATATATATAAAAAAATCTCATTATTACAAGTTAACCAGTTTGGTGTTTGGTTGGTTTTTTTTTTCCCCTTCGGCTGACACTTTTTTTAATAGTCTTTGAAGATTTGCTTCACTGCCAGAAAACTGACCACAAGAGAAACCTGGGTTTATTGAATATGTCAGTGCTCAATCTACTAATTTTCTTTGTGAAAACTTAATAGTAACCAGGTGCTTTGATACATGGCAGAAATAGTTCTTAATTTTATACTAGTCTCTTTATAACACACTATATACACACTTAACCAATTTGTAGTACTAGGCAAAAAGAAGATTTATTTTCTTATGAAAAAGAATTAAACCTAATAATACTATTGACACTTCTAATGTTACAAACATGGCATAGGCTTTTGTTTTTTTTAGTCACTGCTAGTATTTTTTGTATCAGTTTCTGCTTTTGTTCCAGCAAGTGTTTTTTGCACAGTTTGTTAAGTTCCTTGTTTCTGAAGGGTAACACAGTAAACAGGTAACCTTCAAACAAAGCAGGGGAAGGCAGGAACCCTGGAAATCAGAGCCTGGCTGGTGAGCTTCCTTCCCCAGTCTTGCACAGGAGTTTAAGAACTGTTGTGTCCAGATTTTTCTGCCTGCAGAATAGATGGTAGTTCTCTGCTAAAAGACTGAGGTTTACGTTTACTTCTGTTTGCTAATTACATTTAGATGATACTCTCTATTTCCTTTTGCTATGGGATATGGGTGTTATATCAAGTTTGGTTATAATTTAGAGGAGTGATACAAACCTTTGTCCTTAAGCTATAAAGGTTTATTACAGCACTTATTATTTACAAGGTGGTCTAGCAAAGTCCAGCTTCAACTACACAATAGAGGGGTATAATTCTATTCAAATGTATCAGTTATTTTAGGAGTGTTTTCACTTGCAATAGGCCTTTTGCAAAGTATATTGAACTTTATGGAAATGAACTACGCTGCACTGTCTTGGAGTTGATGGAGCTTTATATTTTGTATTTGTGTGAAAGGTTTTAGCAGCTTTACTGAAATGGAATTCCTAATTTAGTGAATGGTAATATAGCAAAGAGTAAGAAAAAAGTGGTAATTCTTAGATGGAGAGTAAGAAAGTGGACCTGGGATCAAGAAATTTGAAATAATATTTAGTTTTAATTTAATGCTGTATGGTCCCAGTTTGCTTTTCTTCAGGATTGAGAATATGAAAAACTTGTGTGTTCATGTACTCTATTCCTCCAAATTATGCTTTAAGACTAGATCTAACAGTAGTGATTATGCCATACATTTTCTTTTTCTTCTTTCAAATCTTACCCATTTTGTATTTGAAAACCAAAACTGTCAGTGGTCTGTTTACTTTATCTCACTCATGTGCAATGGAAATAGCTGGCATTTATAGAACACACAAACTATTTTTGCCTCAATGCTCCATTTATGATTTATAGCCAACACGTATCCCTGATTTTCTTTTGAGAATGATCTTTATTGTCTTTGTGTACTAACTCATTGCAGAAGCACTTGTCTATTTTGAGCTAAACCAGACCTCTTGTAAAAAGAATCAAATTATTTCATCATGTTGAAATTGAAAAGCTATAATTACTTGTAATTGGGCTTCAGAATTTTTGAAAATTGGAAAATTCTTTTCCAGAGGTTTAGGATCACTCCAAATCATAACCTGTAGAAAATAGGAAATAATTTTCTGTTCAATTTAAGTGATTTAATTTACACTTTTGACAGCTATTTTCCTTTGATATTTTGGTAGGGTTAATCATTCAGCTATGGTGGTTATTACTAATTTTTTTTTCTGATATCCTTTATTCTATCTGGATTACAAGTTTATTTTGATTTCTATAAGCCCAAACAGAATCTGCTGCAGTTTGATAAGGATGTAGAGTAATTTTGGAATGCTTGAGTTTACTAAATATGTGCCTGCATTTTATTTATTTGTTTGTTTATTTTCTGGTTTTTGTAGTTACCTCATTCTGTTTTAACATTGTGTTTTAAAAGCACAATGTTTTTCAGTGCTTTAATCTGCCTAAGTTTAAGTGCAAGCTGGAAAAACCTGCTGTATCTTGTAGTTCTGGGTGCTTTTTCTTGTAGACTTGCAAGTCTGTAGAGCCTAATTTAAAAATAACTACTTCAAATCTTCATTCCACATTACTACTACTACTACTAATCATCATCATCATCATTATCACTATTGCAAAGAGCATGCTACCTATTTACCTTTTTAAAAAATCTTTTTTAAGAGACCTGAGTAGGTAGGGTAACTATGTCAGATCACATTGTGTTCAGTTCAGTAAGCAGCCAAGTCAAGTCTTCCAAAACCCTAATGCTCTGGCAAAGAAAGTAACCTCTAGAGTTAGCAGAGGGTTCAAGGGATTATGGCCAAGCAGAAACTGAATAAAACTAAAGTAGCAGACAGGATCCTGCAGCATGGGACTTGCAGTCAGAGGCAGACCAGCTAATTGTCACCTTTAGGCTTGAGGTTAAAACTAAATTCTGGGTCTCGCAGAGTCTTTTTCAGCCCTAACTGTGATAGGGGGAGAAGAGTGGGTAGAGAGTTTACACACAGGGGGATTTAAGGACAATTACTCACAATGAAAAACTGTGGTGGAGAGTAAACCTTACTGCAAGCCTTGTCTTTTCCGTGTTGATTTGGGACAATCACTAGGTCTGGGCACATACTGCTTGAGTTAGGCTTTTGGTAGGCATATTTCAAGTCATTATGGGTCTTTTTAATATTTATCACCTGTGGTATGGGCCAGTCCATAACAATGTATGGAAAAAGTCAGTTGTCTGCTTCTAGCACTCATGTCTATTGTGAAGGCAGGAGATGTGTAGAAGAGATGGATTTAAACACAGAAAGGAACATCTTGCAATGGATAAACAAATAATATAGCAATTACATACCCATTTTCATCAGTTTTCATTCTATCCCAGTGAAAATTGAGGTGTGGAAAGAGATTTGGCTATGGACGTCTTGTAAGCCAGTGGTAGAGCCAAGAATAGAAACAAGCTCTTTGTGTTCCTGTCTGGTAGTCAACATCATAAGACTTGAGGCCAGCCAGTATTCTGTTTCAGGAGTAGTGCAATGCCAGAAATACAATTTCTAGTAGTTACTGAGACCTAACTTTGTTACAGCCTCTGACTTTCTATTGGCATTCATCTAACTTCAGTGTCATGATTTTCTTTATAGTCCAATTCCTCAGCTGGTTAAAAATACCACTTAAAATACCCCATATTCTTGTAAGGAAAGCACGTGGACTGTGCTAGAGTTAAGACAATGTTGGATATCATATATTGGCATTATGCAGCCACCTGCATTGTTCACTGAATGTCTGGCACTATACAGCCAGTTCATCCTTCATTGACAGTTTGGTTTGTATGATTGGAATTTTTTTGGATCAAACAATTCTCCTAATCCAGAATAGTTTCAGATTTAAATTGAACCAGAAGCCAAGTACAAATCTATGGTTTTGTTATTTTTAAATTGGAATAGCTCAATGAAAAATCTGATCTCTTGATGGAGGGATGCATTCTTCTTTTTTTCTTTTTTTTGAGATGGTTTGATTATACACAGAGCTCTTATTTCTTTTTCTTTTTGAAAGAATGGAATACCATGTTTTCCCAAGATGAACAATATTCTTAAAATTATTTTTGAGCTGAAACAGCTATAAGAGCTTTTCTAGATCTTTTTTACTGGTTTCTTGCCAATGACTGCTGTGGAAAGTACATCTTCATGCGAAGAAGTGTGTGTTCTCTTTGAAGGTTAACAAGGGCCTGCAGAGCACAGCCTAAGCATCTGGTTCATGAGATTAAAAACCTTAGAAGGAAAGCGCCGTAGACCTCAGACGATGAGTAACCACCTTAAAAAGAAGGATAGGTGTGAACAGACAGCCTAAAAAATGGGGGGAAATATTGATCAGCAGGAAATTTGTCTCTTTTTAGTGAACAAGAAGTGTTAGGCTCTACTGACGACTGATAAAAATCAGGCTCTCAGATTTGGCAAAGGGCATTAAAAAAAGTAATGAGAAGTCTAGTAGGTGATTACTCTGAAGGTTATACTAGGATAGATCTTATTAAATATTTTCATTATTGACCTGGCTGCACACACACACAAAATGAAATTGTAGTTTTGAAAACCTGCTGAGGGCATAGACATGGGAGATGTTGGTATGTTGGAGGGTTGGAATGACACAAGAATTACATTATATTGATATCTAGAGCCTTAGAAATTGGAGGGCATGTAATCAGAATGCAAGGTTGGTCACTTAGAGACTAGCAAGGTTTTCACATAACATTTGGGAGCTTGGTGGGAGGACTCCGGCAGGTTGTTGCTTCTCCAGAAATGCCTTCATTGCAGACCTTAATTTAATGAGTTTTCTCTTTCCTGATTTATTTCCTAGATGCCAGATTCCTGACACTTTATTAAAAATTAAACTGCTAGCAAATTTACAAAATCTATGTTGTGATTATTTTTATGCTTTTGATGAACATCCATTACAGGATTTTATCCTTATAATTAGAAAATGAAGTTATTTAGGGTTTTTTGGTGGGGTTTTTTTTCCTCCTTTATTTATTTTTTTTTTAATGTACCAGAGAACATCAAACGAATATCCCATCATTTAGTTAAATAGACATATGACACTGTGTGACACAAATGATCTTTTGGACCATGTGGTGTTTGCTGTCCACATAAAAAAGCATATCCTGAAATAATTTTCTTGACAGCGCTTCAGGGTTTGTTTGGAGGAGGTTTCTATCTTCATACATACATATAAAAACATAGAAAATAATCCAATATTGTTTCTGAAGTTGGAAGTTAATACTGGCCTCATAAATATATTATCTGATACTATGGATTTCCTGGGTGTAAAGCTGTTGGGGTGTGAGTTTCCCAACAGTAAAAAGGAATCCGATACAGCATTGAGGAGTGAATTTATACCCAGATTCTGGCAATATTGTGGATGCTGTGCTGGAGTGCAGTTACACAAAAAGGCTGTGACTATCTGCATGATTAATATTTTTTCCTCTGTTGCTAAAGAGATACTGGAAGGAGCGTTCTGCGCCATTGGGGCAGCTCTGTGTCCATGGAGAAGTCAGTATGAAATAGAGAAGTTCTGAGCTGTACTTTTTAGAAAGATTCCTATATTATTATTATAAAATCCTATTTCTGGCATGTTTCTCTTCCTCTACCCACATGCGTATGCGTATCCCTTCCTTTTCTTAACAGCTCTTCTCTAGCTCATTCACCAACATGTAGCTGAATGCCTTGGTCCACACGCTGTTGACCGATGAAATCCTCTCATTGCAGATTCCAGCCGCATTGATTCTGGCCTTTTCAGCTCCGTGGGAGGGCGTCTCTTACCCCATTAGCTGCCCAGCTGGTTTCTCACAGCACTGAAGTGAGTTCTCCCCTCCCAGCTCAGGTCCCCACATCCCATGTGCCACAAGTGTTTTTCTCATGGACCCCTGGATCTTCCACCCTCTCCTTAGTCTGTTGACTAATTTCTCCAGCATGCCCTACACAGGAAATGCACCTCTCCCTCCACCTCTTCTTTCCTCCCTCTGGGTTCCCAGGATGAGAAGTTGCAATCCTTCCTGTTGTGTGTGCAGGTGCAGCCTCGGCTTGGTATTGCGAAGGGGAGAGAAGGGAATGGCTGGAGGAGCAGGGAATCTCTGCCTGACCAGAACCAGCTGAGCAAGAGGGAGTTTCTTAACTACACTGTGATTCAGACTCCTATGGTGACAAGAGGGACATTTCTGGGAGTTGAAGGACGGCATGCAGAACTAGTAATTATCAAATCTAACCAGAAAGCTTTTTTTTTGGTTTGTTTTGAAAAGGTAACAAAAAACATTGAAAAAAAATATTCCTAAAATATAGAAGCAGACCCACTACATTTTCTGAAGGGCTGAAGTTAACAGAATTTTTAATTGTTATCTCATACTTTTCCTCTATGCCTGTGGGTCTTACTGTGGAAAGAAGATTGTTTTGTGTACATTAAGGCTTTCCCATGCAATTTGGAATAACTTCTAATATCCTTTTATAGTTTGCTAAAGAAAATAGTGATTTTATGTATCTATAATTCTGCGCTTTATATATGAATTATTGTGCTGTTACTTAAAATCGTTTGCAGTAAGATAATTCAGACTTCTCTTTGAGTCAAGCCTAAGAAAATATCTGTAAATTAGTGCTAATGGTCAGTGTAGCTGAGAGAGAAACTCTTTCATGTTTGGAATTGACTGTAAGATTGAACTTACTCCAATTTATTGCAAAGTCAATATTCAGTTTAAAAATTAAAAAGGTTAATAATTATTAGGTTTTCAGAGGAAAAGTACTAGTGTTATGACCTGCCTAACATCATACAGCTACAAAAATGCTATAAAATGATTTTTTAAGCTTATATTTATAGTGAGTAGTTGGCTCATTCCTTCATCTCACTACTTATGCATCCATGAACTGTTAATTAATACTTCTGCAGTTATTACAGAATATTTTAAATATACATCATTCTTCTGAATTTTAAAAGATCAGAATTTTTTATTAATTTAAAAGGATAATAGTACTGACCCACACTTTCATCAACTCTTTAATAAAGAGGTGCTTTTTCACATCATTTAAATTTTTACATTTTGATTGCAAGGAATAATAAAAAGTCTTTTTTTTTTTCATACTTTTTTTCCATTTACTCTTCTAAGCTGGGTCACCATTGTATCAAAAAGGGTCATTGTTTTCCATAAAAAGGTGAGTGATTGCCTGCAAGTATTGATAAAAGGGGAAGTTGCATCCTAATTCTTTGGACTCCTGGCATGCAATTTTCTTTATACAGGGAGCTGCGGTTTGTAATAGAAATTTTAATTCCATTTAGTTTCTTCTTCTTTTTCACCACTCTGTAACATGACTGGGAATGTTTAACCCAAATAATTTGGTATCTTCTTGCAATGGAGCTTCTCCTAGTGCTCCTTGATATATGGCTGCCATGGAGCACAAAAGAAACCAGAGCACAATTTTTAGATGAGCAATACAGTGTGAAAAATTCAGTGGCTAGGCTTGTAGGGAGAGATAATACCTCATAATTGAATAGCTGATACCCTTGGAAAAGACATATAAACTTCAGGCACTTCTAGCTCTTCCTCAGATATGAAGTAGCATTTGCAGCCTTTGAGCTTGACAGAAGTAGAGATCAATTGCCTTGGAGCGTAGCTGATGAGGTTTATTAGAAGAATCCAGAGGAAAAGAGGATTGCTACTTTTGGAGCAGAGGAATAGTTGTAACAGGAGAGACAGCAGGAGAAAACAAGAAAAGTGAAAATCAACAAGCACAGTTCCTGCAGGACACCCATGCTGTCTGATCTCAGCCTTCCAAAGTTGGGGGTCAGCTCCCTGGAGGCAAGTGTACACTGCCAAGGAGATGCCTTGCTTGGGAACAGGGAGGTGGTGGAATGGTGTAGCAACAGGGAAACGGGTTAGAAAGGTGAAGTCATTGGCTGCAATAGAAAATATCCCACATATCAAGAAAGGGGGCTCTAGGTGATTCTTTTAATCTTTACTCTATAAAACACAAGTTACTTTTCATGTGATGTAAAATCTCTCTTTATAATCATCTGCATACATATATAAATTGTGTGCCCTGGCTTGCGTGTGATGTGAAGAAACATTTTTGGATTTCATCACGGTCATATTTTTAATGCTGGTTTTAGTATTACCCCTTTTAAGTTTTGGTGGAGTTTGTGTGTTTTGTTTTAAAGCAAAGAACAAATAAAGATAGCACTGTCTTTTCTAAACTTAAGACATCCAAGTAATGGCAAACTGACTAGTTAGTTGTAGTGCATATAAAACTGTTTGTGTAAATGTTTATTTTCCTGTGTCATAGCCAGATTGACTCACTGCGAGCTATCCGCTTTCAGGAATTGTGTTAGACCACACAAATGTGGAAGCTGGAGGCACAGATGCTTGATGAAGGGCCATTGCTCTGTTCCTGCTTAAATGTGCCTCTTGGACTTGAGTAGGTGATTTTCAGTAAGCAGTTTGTTTATAAATCTCTATTTGTGAGTTATTTGCTCACATGTGATACAAATCATGACACAGTTTGCAGAACTGAATAGGCTGAGTAAATATTTCCACAGATTGTTTGTATCTAAGTAACTGGATCTATGCCCATGGCAGCATGCATCTGCTCACCTGTTCCACATTCATGTGTTTAAGGACCCTTAAATTTGGCTGCCTTGCATTTGCTGCAGTTGTCTCACCTTTTCTTTCTCTTGACTCAGTAGTGAGTTGTTCTGAGCAGGACACTCTCCCTGCCTGCAGAGAGAAGGGAAGGTGAGCTGTGTTTGTTTGGAGCAAGTCTTTTGCTTTTATGCTGTGTTGTTGGGTACTTTGTGGTTTTTGCATAATATTGTTTACAGAGTACACAGTAAAACACAACATACATGTGCAGCAGATTGGGTCAGAAGGGAATGGAATAGCTTACAATGGACTACATTGAGTGTGCTGAGCTGAGAAATACTTTGTGATACTGGTCAACCTTTGCTTTTGATTCTACATTAAGGCTCAGAGATTTCTGATTCCTCTTGTACCTCAAGAAAGTAGGTTGTATGTGAAGACTGGGAGGTGTAATATGTTTTGATCATCTTAATCTGTGTTAGTGGGCATTATTGGGCTCTAAGATACACCCACAAAGCAGTTCTACTTAGTCTGCTAAGTCTACTGCTACTAAGTCTAAACACCATTACTTAGGCCGGATGCAGCACATCCAAATGACATTGATCATTTAAGATTGTCTTTCCATAGGAATTTTTATGGAATAAGTGTTAAGGGACGCACTTTTTTGCAGTATTCCTACCAGTTCAATTGTCTTAAATGTGATTTATTTCCTTAAGAGACATAGTTTTGGTGGTGTTTGCGATGAGGCTTTGCAGATTATTTAGGCATGTGACTGTTTTTCTGAAGTGGCATACATGTTTTACAAGCAAATTTGTGATGGGAAGCAGTGTTTTGTTCCTGTCTCAGAGTGCTATACTAAATATTGTCATTTCTTTACCCTGATAAACTTCTGAGTCCTAGTTTAGCTGCTATCATAGGCTACTGTGTTACAGTTAATTGAACAGATTATTCCATTTGCTTCTATTTTTATTTCAAGAATTTCTGTTTTAAAAATTGCAATTTCTTAATTTCAAGAATTTTATAATATGGACTGGTTGACACTTCTGTCTTCTAAGGATCACTTAGAGAATCATATTTTACATTTTGCCTGTTTGCTAGCGCAGTAAACACTGTAATGTTGTGGTATAAAGTTTTTTGAACTTTTACTGTCAACCAGTAGTGCCCTGTAAATCCCAGTTTATTGTGAAAATTTGCTGTACGGTTGCTGTTGCAAAAGTTGAGACTTGAGAGGGAGATAAACTGAGTGTTTTAGGCAGAATTGAGAATGTATGAAATGTAGTGTCTTAGCACATCCTGTGTTCTTACTGATGCATTTTAAACTTTTAAAATAATAAACAAAAAATGCAAAATATGAAATCTTCAGTAAAAATTAGAAATCAGTGGGTTTTGAAAATACCTGATTGTGAGAGTATTACATTTTGTAGATGAAGACATATATCAGCTATGAAATCTTTTGATTATATCTCTGCTTGTGACACTGAAACACAGCATCATCCAGATTTTATTCTGTGGTGGGTATGTGCTGCCATTTCTGTACTTCCTGAGTTGCTTCCTTCTCTCCTCATTTTGAAAATTTTTGAGGAAATTTTATTTTGTATTGTTTCTATTAAGGGCCATAGGCCTAGAAATCTGGTCTACCAGTGGAAATGCTTGTGGTATCAAAAATACTGCAGTGGAGGAATGTTTCATAATATATATGAAGTGCAAAATACTTTGCTGAAGAAAAGGTGGACTAGCATTAGATGAATGGCAGTGTATGCTTGTCGTTATCTAAATATTGACTTTATTTTGAACTTTCCTTCTCTCTATTGGAGAAGAGAGTATTGGGAATCAGTACACACCAAAAACTTTACAAAGCAAGTATTTTACCTGCCATACTCAGATGTAATGTATTATGTGTTCCAACTGAAGAGCAAGATGCATTTCTAAACAGAAGGAAAAAGGGCTTATGGCTTTTTGTGATCTCTGGCAAGTTACAAAGTACAATCCATTTCCCCGTTTCTAGCACCATAACTCCTCCCTGGACCTTTGTGGTTCATGTACGTCTCTTAAAAGGTCTGTCAAGCAAAGCAAAGCATTTGTTTGGCATGCTGCTGCTGCTTTGATTTAACAAGGGTAGGGAGCGGCCACTGCTACAGTCTGGTGCTCTGGGCTCGCCATGGCCCAGCAACCAGGAACCAGCCTGCTATGGCCCCGATATGAACTCTGGTGTCTCCCTCATGTAGCACGTCATCTCCCGTCGCCTGTGCCAGCTACACTTGCATGTCAGCACAGACAAGCTCTTTGACACATAACTGAGGGAAAAAAGACATTGGACTGAAAAATGTATCAGCTCCACCCTGATGCTAATTCTTTTTTCCTAGATTTTCTTAATGCTCCAGCACTTCTTAGTTTATGAGAAGAGGTCTTGTGAATGCGTTAACGCTTCTACAAAGCAAGTATGTTGCTGGCTTGTGTGCTGGGCTGCAATGTCAGCCACTGCTTCCTGTATCAGGCTGTCTGCCTCTGGGCATTGAAATTAAGCACGGTACAGCCAGGGCTCAGCAGACCTGGATGCAATTCATCTGAGTAGTCAAACACAGAGAAATGCCTTACAAGTTTGCCATATTCCTCTGATTTCTGTAAATCCATGTCTGGATTCCATTATCACATAATTGCAGTTGGACATAAGATCCCACTAGAAAACAGTTCTGACCAAACCAGCATCTTAGAAATGGTCTACTTCTGCGTACTTGAATTGAGTTTCAATACTGGCAAACCAGTCAAAAGAGAGCTTTGTCTGCACTTATAACTAAGAGCCAAGGACTTCTTGGTCGTGAGAGGTAAGATTTTGTGTAGTTCTCTCTGTGCCCCAGGTTCACTTTCCTTGGGCAAATTACTAAAGTCAGCAATTTCAAACTTAGGAGACTGGAGTTAGGTGTTGACAGCCATCTTTAAGTACCTAAATAAGTGGTCTCATTTTAAGAGGTCCTGAGCACACCATTCTTTTTGACTTCAAAAGAAGCTGCAAATGCTGTGTCCACTTTGATTAATTGAAAGGCTGACCATCAAAGTGAAATTATGTTGCCAAGCTAAAGGAAAAGAAATAAAGACTTAGCACACTGTGTAAATCAATCGCAGATCAGAGTTTACTGGGTATAAAACGTACAGCATCTTATGTGCCCTTTTGTACTTTCTGAATCTCACTGGGCCCAAAACTACAGCAGAAAACCCCTCACGGTTTGTGAAATATGGCAATGCCCAGAAACATTTGCCAGTTTAGCCACTGAAAAATAGATATGGCTGCTCAAAATTTATACTGTTTGCTAGGGCCTTAGGTGAAAAGAAAACGGAATTTTAAAATGCTTATTTTTTTTCATTTGAAGGTAATGTCTTAAATCCTCGAGAGATGAACAGCCTACTACCTTCCCCTACTTTGACTGATCTGTCTTAGAGACATGATTTACACCTTATTATAGTACTTCAGGTTACGGCCTCTGTTCCTCAAAGTTTTGTGGAGATAGGTGTCTGGGGAGGAAAGAAAAAAAAGACACGATAGAGTGCCCTGATGGAAAGAAAGGCTCCAGTGTGTGTGTGTGTGTGTGTGTGTGTGTGTGTGTGTGTGTGTGTGTGTGTTGGTCGTGTTTGCTAGTCCTCACAGCAGAGGAAATGCTCTGTGCAATGGAAAGTTCAGCTGGGTACTGAGTAACTCTTGAGGATAATATCATGAGAAGACAGAATTTGCTAAAACCACTGTTTGCAGAATTACAGGGTTTTTCTGGGCTTGGTTTGCCAGCTCTTACATCCTCATGGTGTTTCCTGGGTCATCAGCACATTGAGGCAAACCAGAGTGCCAGGTTTAAACATGGCACTTGTAGTGCAGATATATATTTGGTATAATGTAGACTCAGCCATCAGCAGTGCTGTTACTCAAAATTTCTGCAAATTTGACACAAAATGAATGTTTAGTACTGAATAACGAAATAGTTTTTCTCACAAGTGTGTCACCTTCCTCATCTTAGCAGCTCCTTGCCACCAGCACCCAAGTACTGATCTGCCTGTACAGCCCTCTGATGCATCTTCTAGTGACAAGAGGCTGCCATTACTGGTATCTGTGGGTGTGGAAGCAGGAATTGCTTCCATCCTTTCCTGCTTGACCTTCAATATGGGGAGATGTGTGTGAATTTGGAAATCTGTTTTATCTTCATTCTCTCCAGTACTTCTGTATACAGCTGAAGGCTAGGTGATAAGTTTTTGTCATGGCTCTTTTATACTGCTGGCACACATTCTGTTATCTGATAAGATTAGTAAGTCAAGCAGCATGAATGATTATTAAGTATAATTGCTTGTTTATATAAATATGACAGTAAAATAGGTTACTCACACAGGCCAAGTGACCCAATTATTCAGATTTTGAATGTGTAGAGATGTGTTATATTGCTACACTTCAGGGAAAGAAAACCTATGTTGAATTGCTCAGTAAGTTATTTTTTTTTTTACAGTGCTAGTACCCTGTTGATGAGGAACTGCTGGAGAGTACCTCAATACTACATGTTGTATTTCTGTCCCTAGGAAAACAAGTTTTTGTAACCCCCTTAATAAGTGACCATTTCCTGCAGTGAATGTTGATCTACCCAGGTCTTCCTGTCAGAAAGTTCAACTGGACATAAGTAAAGTCATACCATTAGGTTTCAACCCAAGTCTTCTATAGCTCCTACTTGATATTTTCAGCTTGTTGATTTAAAAGTGGGCTTGGGGATTTCCATTAGGATTTCTGCAGGCTTTATCTTAACCCATATGCAAAAAAGTCTTAAAATTATATGGACAGCTTCATTTTTTCAAAACACTTGGCTTCAGTAGGAAGCTAGCCAGACTGAGGGAGCTAGTATTCTCAGAGTCAGTGTTTTTTGGCTGATTGTAGCCTTTGTAGTTTAGCCAGTTGTTTAAAAATCCACAACACAACCAAAAGCACCTAAAACAACAGTAAAACCCTAGTAAAGCAGAAGAATGAGTGTGATTAATCTAAACTTTAGACTTACAGTGATTTCTTGCTCTGCCATGCCCATTTATTGGTAGCTGAGCAGCAGACCATTGTAGCAGTGCAGAGGTCTGTAAAAACAGGGCTTCCTCCTGCAGCTTCCTGTTGGGCAGGAGCAAACACAAACTGTACTCTGCTGTTAAGTTGTGCATAGCCCATCTTTACGTGTATCTCCCATGACAGACCTTTACTGTGCACCTCAGGGTCAGCCACTGGATGCTGCTTTATTTCAGATCACGAAACTGATCCCTGTAGTCAGATTTAAAAGAACAGGCTATTGCCCAGTTCACAGAGAGCAGCTCTGGCCCTAAGGGAGGCCAGCTTCTAGACTGGGATCTCCAAGCAAGGTTTCATTACTCTTCATTTCCTCCAGAAACCTGGCTGAGCGACAAGGAAGCTGTTAAAAAATATTTTATCAACATTTTCTTTAAGGAATGTGGATTTGCCCAAAATGAAACATTCTAAGGAAGTGCAAACTTTCAACTTGTTTCCTACCTTCTTACCTAGCAAATTTTCTGGGACTTCATGGCAGTTTGCTTGAGGAAATTTGTTTGAATTTGGGTCCTCCAGGGCCTCCACTTCAGCATGCCACTGAAACAGGAGCCTGGCAGCAATGGTGCAGCTGGGAGATCTTGGCCTCCTGGCAGGAATGCCCTCAGAAGTTAACAACTTCGGGTGAAATAGAGAAACTGGAATTTATATAATGAATCCTACAAGGAATTGTTTTTTTCTAAGGTGTAATTTCACTGCAGTTGATCCAGCTAGCAAATACTCAATTGTAAAATACACTGCAATGTTTAGAGACTGAAAGTTACTCAAATTACTTAACCTTCCCTCAACCGCTCATAGAACCAAGTCACAGAATCTTCCAGAACTGGAATAGCCAGCTGCTCCCCTTTTGTTAAGGAAAGGGACATGTATGTTTTTGTGCATTTTTTTGTGTTTTTCTGGTGTTACTTTTCTGTCTGGGGATGCTTTCTGGATGCTGTAGATGTTCCTACTTGGAGCTCAATTTAGAAGTCTTATTTATAACTAAAGAAGTTCTGATATAAAAACTTACAATTAAACCAATACTGGGGTTTTTTTTAGGACATTGGAGAAAATGTGCAAAGGTAATACTGCTTGGTGTTGCACTCATATTTATGTCTTTATGTTAAATCTGCAAAAAGCATATACAGTTAGGTTAGTTTTGGATTTTGTTGTTACATGTCTCAGGTATGTTGATGTCAACCTTCCTTCACCTTGAAAATAGGCTTGTGTGGGCCTGAGAAGTTCTGGGAGCATTCCCAATATTCAGTTGAACTGACAGATATATTCTTAAAACAAGGGGTGTGTTGGGTTTTTTTTGGATGTTGTTGCTGGTTTGTTTCTTTTTTTTCGGTCAATAAAATTTATGTAACTCAAACTAATAACATTTAACAAATTCACATCCATTGAGTTTATAATGTTGGAATTAAGTGGTTTTTCATACTCACAGATAAACGTTCATGTTAGTGCATAATTACAATTAATGCTAATTTTCTTTTTGTTGCAACTTTAAATAGTTTTTGTTTTTAAATTTCTTATTTATGTGCAAAAATAAATGTACCCCTTCCCCTATTTCTCTATATTTGGAATTGGATAGCAATTGCATAGCAACATGATCGTTAGTCATGTTTGTTAGGGAGGTTAGAACTGTGAAATCCTGTTTTATTGCCCTAGCAAAATTGTAGGATTTGTGGAGAGAAACACCCCCCCCCCCAAAAAAAAAAAGAAATCCCAACTCCAAAACAAAACCAAACTACTGAAACAAAAAACCCGTAGCAAAATCTATAATCTATGAAAAGTATGTGGCTCTTCTTCTCACTATAATTGCTCCACTACTTTTTCAGATATTTTCAGAGGTCTTTAATTATTTAAAATTTATATGACATTTTACAATTGCTGTTATTTTATACTCTGAAAAATTGGTTACTTTCATTTCTGAAATCACAGAGAAATCATATGAACTAAATATTACATTCTTGCCACTGCTTTTATGCATTGCATGTTTAGCATCTAACTAAAATGCGAGTAGAAAGCTCATCTTGAAAGAGACTACTTAATTAAAAATTAAACGATGAATTAAAACTTAAATTATGCAAAACTAATAAGCTACGTTACCAAAACACACAATTAATTTGCTACAATATATGGAAAGAAAATGTTAGCGTTTTCACTTTTGTTTCATGTTTGCATTGCAGTCTGCTGTTTTGGAATTCCTCACCTTGAAATATTTGACATATCTGAATTAAGATATAAATCAGTGACTTTTAGGTTGTGAGTTTTGCAAAACTCATCAGAGATTAAAACTTTGATAGTGCAAAGGAATCTTATAAAGTGGGGCGAATCCAATTATTTTTCGATTAGTGCAATATCACTTCTTTGTATAAGATTCAGATCAGTGCATCGTATCACCTTGTGCAAATCGATTGAGTAAAAATGGACTTGTTGACAAAAATTGCAATTTAACCTATTGCTCTAATTCCATGGTATAACAGGTTTTTTTTTTTTTTTTTACCGGAATTGCTTTCAACTAATTGCAAATGCTGAGATTCTGCATACAGTAATTATGTGTGCTTACTTTTATAGAGACCAGACGAAACATGCCTTTAAATTCTGTGATCCATTTAGCTGTTTAAAGGAGATATTCCCTAAGTCCTGTTTTATTAGTAGATGTGAGGATGTGTTTCTATGTATCTAAAATACTGCAGTGGCCAAATGCTAGACATGCTGCAAAGTACTCAGTGCTTTACTGTAACACAAGCAAAGGGAGACATTTTCAGTAGTATCTGCTGGTGTTTTTCATGATTATATTCTTCAACCTGAGAAAAGATTAGATGGCTGAAGGAAAAGAATTAGGGAATTAAAGAAAACTCCATCTGATTAAGTTAATTATGATGCTTGAATCTAATACTTTATTATTGCTGTACTCTGGAAGGTGGAACTACATTTACATTTGCATTTCTTTACATTTTAGTATTACATAAAATAACATTTGCTTTTAATGTTTCATATCAAATATCTTCAGCACTTTTCTCTCAGGTCTTGCTAATTTAGCCTTTGTAGCTATATAAGTAGTTGTTTCTCTGGCATTATAATTTAAAAGTTTACATTAAAAATAAAATCAATACAGGGATAAAAGCATGAAGAGTACAGCTAAAATAATTTATAATAGCTCTATTGGTGATGAAAATCTAAGGAATGAATATTGTGTATAATAAAGGCAATTATCTGAGCTGCTTATAAGGAAAAATACTGCTCTTGGTGTTGGGGGATGGAAAGAGGAGATCATGGAAGCAGTTACAGCTCTAATTTTCTGGGTTGAGCTATGTTAGCCCTGGCTTAAATTGCAGCAGCCTAGAGGTACACGTGCCATCTGAGGATTGCATTCTGCCCTGACATCCCTGTGACTGTGTCGCAGAGGTGTGGGGGAGAGAGAGCAAAGGCACTGGCGTCTGCTGGGGATTTGCACACACTGGGCGGTCTGAAATTTCTTCAGTCATCCTCTCATACGTCAAATGCAGGCTTTGGTTGGTTTGCACAACCTAAAGTCCAGTGGAGTGGGTTGTGATAAGAAAACTGGCTTGGTATTTAACCTGAGTGATTTTTCTTACTTCTGCATTTATCAGGTAAAAGTTCTCTCTTCAACAAAATGAAGTGTTTAATCTACTATCACAAAGAGTAAAATGTGAATAAAGATTGACTTGACATAATCCTTCTAACTGCTCTTGATGGACATCTTAAGATTCAGCTTAATTTAATTGAAATCTTAAACTCTGTCTTTTTGGGAAGCTCTTTTCTTTTATGTCCATGGTTAAGTGAGCAAGGCAATGACGTGCTCCCTTAACAACTGTTCGAGTATCATCGGGCTGATTGACTAATGTTTCTGCCCTTTTTATGCACTTCTGGTGTTCCATCATGGCTTTCTCCTTCCTGTGCATATAAGTGGATTTATCTGAATGATAATAAGCCAGATGGTTAGGTGGTAGGCCAGGTATTTTGAAGGTAAGCATATTCTTTGTCATAGAGCCATGTTAGCCAGGAGCTCTGCACCACATTTCAAATCCTTCAGCAGTCTCCCCAGGAGGTGGCAGCTGTAGAAGCCTAATGGATATCATCACCTTCAACTGTCAGCTCCTTTTTTCCTGTCTGTCATGACTGTTTACTTCTGATCATACCAGTTGACATTTATGTGTCACAATAGAAAACTGAACCAGTGCAGGAGTAAAGGCGACACTGGGTTTACGGTTACTTCTTGTATCACAACAGGCAGCTGGCAACTCATTAACACCATGTGGAGTGTCAAGCATATAGTATATTAAATAAAATTAATGCCTACAGGCCCTGCAAATAAGGAGATGGCCATAACAGACAATGAAATTACATAAATGGTTGAAACCGGAATAGTAGAGGTGACAGATTTAAAAAAAAAAAGAGAAAAAAAAAAAAGAAAGAAAAAAGGCAGGGGGCAGGGATGAGTCTGTGCCCCCGAAGCCTTTGACTGTCATTCCTTGTCATTTTCTTATTTACCCGCTGAAGAAGGACATGTGGCATGGGAGAGTTCTGCCAGGCATCTGGTGACTTACTGGAATCTCTGTGTTTGGCAGCAATGGTAGTGTTAAGATCCTCAAGGATATTCCCCCACATTCTCTTTAGCCATTACTCAACAGTGAGCCTGAGTACAGAAGAACTGGGGCCACTTGTGGTGATCCAGGGAGAGAATGTTAGCTTGAGTTTGGTCCTGAGAGTGATAGAAAAGTGCTTCTCTTCATAAATAGCTAACATGGCTTTATGTAAAGCAGTCTTGGAGTCCTTTACTTAGATTCTCTGGAATAACCACTCTTCTTTTGTATTAGATGGGTTATGTGGGCCATTGGTCATATGCTTTGCTCTATTTGCAAATACTGCTCTGTGTCTTTTGTCTCATGTAGTGAATGGTTTTGCTACACCATGGGCTTAATTTTCACAGGTAAAACACCTGAGGCATGTATAATGTGAAACAATTTATATAATTTAGGTAATTTATATCATACGAGGTGTTTCATCCCAGATAATCTCAAATTTACAAAAAGTTTTATACAGAGGTAAAACATCTTAAAAAAGTAATCAATAATTGCAAATTATTTTCTATATCAGAATTTTAAACGTAATTTGAACGAAAATTGACATTAGGATCTTTTTACTTAGCAGGAGTTTTAGATCCTATTTGGATTTATTTACCTAAATATGTTGGATAGAGGTGTTCCAGTTGTTCTACAGACTACTCAAATACTGTCAGGCCTTCCAGGAAGCATAGCAAATAGTGCCTAGAGGAAATGATGGGTAGAATTTAGTGCAGAAAATGTCATTACAATCATGAAATTTTATACTCACTGGATATTTTAAACCACTGAATTTTCATTTAAGTTAAACAGGCAGATCCTGTAGACTGCAAATAAGCTGTCTTTGGGCACTATTGGGACAATACTGTTCCTGCTAGTAGTATATGTTGGTTCAGGTGAGTTCAACGGGCAAGAATTTACTCAGCACATCAGTCTTTTATGCCATTAAGCTGATGGAACCATGTTTAAAGAGAAAATGAAGAAAAAAAAATTTGTTACTTTAACAAGCTGCTTTACAATTTCTCATAAGAAACAAGAAAAAAAAATGGAACACCATTCATTGTCATAATTAAATTGCTACAAAAAATAATTGTGGACCAGTGTATTGTCTCATTAAAAAAAAAAAAAGGTACCTGCTTTGATTTCATCTTTTGGCAGTTTATTTTATGCATTTATTGTTCGTTAATTAGAGTTCCTACATATTTGCCCTTCTTGCCTGATTGCCTTTGCCTTTTATAGCTACGGCGAGCTTTCCTTGCCTTTGCATTTGAGATGAGCTGAGATAGCCACCTACGGTGATTGCGTCAGTTCCCTTCATAATTTTTATTAATCCTCACTGAGCATTTTTTTTCCCTAATGAAAACAGAGGTCTCCTGTATTTCATTCACTTTTTTCATGTTCTCAGGATCATCTATCATTCTGAATAGTTTCTTATATCTGTTCTTCCTCAAGGTGGCCGGGATGCTGTTTTGAGTGTGTGGCCCTGGTAGAGCCATGCATAGTGCTAGAATAATGCTCTCTGACTCATATGTGACAAAAAGGTCAGGTTTTCAAAGGCTGCAGGGCAATCATGCTGACCCAACTACTGTAGTGGGCTGGCCTGCTTGCTGACAGTGGAGCAGTTGAAGTGACATGCAGATGGCATGGGGGCATTGCTGCCTTTTCTGGTGTGACCATAGGATTTGGGGGATATGATGTTGATTACAATGATGCAACTACTGTTTTGTTTTTCCTACTATGCTGTCAGAGAACATCCACCACCATGTAATGAAGTGAAATAAGTGGATCTTGTAGTAATAAGTGGATCTTTTTAAAAACTCCTGATGTGTAACTTCTAGACATTTTTTGCATAGCCAGAAGAGGTAAAGCAGCTGCAGTTCAAAATGCAGAATGGAAATACCGAGTTGTTTTTATTTTCCATTTAAATGACACATAATAAATAAAAAAGTAAGTGCCCATAAACTAGAAGAAGGATTAAAAAACACAAGGTTTTTATTTTAGTATTAGATCAGATTACTTAATGTGTTGCTCTATTTATTTTATTAACAGATCAAAGGGGATACTTAGTGAGCTTTGAGCAGTTTGTAAGCATTTGTGTTCAAAATTTTATTGCATTGTTACATGGACAATATTCTTTCATTCTGGGATAATGAGGAAATGAAAAATCCTATCTTGCATCAAACATTTAAATTAAAAAAAATTATAGACACATCTGAAAAGGAGGAAATATGATCATTATGTATTTTTTCATCTATCTGTGTAGAATTGCCACAGAGCTGGTGTAGGTGACTTGTCTGTCTGTGGCCTTTCTCTCTGCTCAGAGGAATGTACATTGATTACCACCTTCCCCTCAGATGCTCTGGGCAGCACAGACCCTGCTTTGTGGTGACTTTATCCAGTAACTGGTGCAGGAGACAGCAGCCAATGCTTCTTAGTGTAGGGAGCAATGTGATGCTCAGCTGCTGATCACCACAGAACCTTATTTCACTCTTCCTTTGCCTTACCCTATTCCTGGGCAGTGTAGGTGCCTCCATCTGATCATGGTTCATGGGGTTTCTGCCTGTGCCATGCTGCCAGTGGGGCAGCCAGTCTGGTTCTGGGATCATCCCTGCCCACTGGGGTTTAATGGGGGCTCTGTGCCCCAGGAGCAGGCTGTGACCCTGGGGTTGGCTGGCAGAGCCCAGAGGCAGAGGGTGCTGCCTCCTGCATGCCTACATGCATGGCTTCAACCATGAGGGCCTTCTGTGTTTGGGTTTGTGGTGCCAACAACAGCCTGCCATTTTCACTAGAAGTCTCGTGATAGTGTGTATTTAGGTAAGAGTCCTGAAAAGATCACTTATTGGGAAGAGGGATATTCATAGTGATCTCTCTGCCCCCTGTACTGTGTGCTAAAGGCTCACAGTGCTGTAGGAGGCATGGAAATAGTTGGTTTTGGCTGGGGGTTGAGTGGCTGCTGGGGCTGGTGGGCTTCGTGTGATGGCTGAACATCCCCAGCAGCTCCAGAACCTTCCTCATCCGTGATGTGAGGGTGTGATCCCTGCAGGAGCAGTGCTTGGTTGGTATTTGATGGTTTTTTTAGCCCTAGAGTGTGTCACTTCAGGGGGTGGAAAGGAGGAAACCAGCCAGCACTTTGCACTGGCCACCCTTCCTGACCTCAGTCTTGGCAAAGCCATGAGCATCCATGCTGTCACATAAATGTTCCAATTGATTTGGAAGTAAATTCAGAATAAGAGTGTGTAATTTCAGTAGGTAAGTTACAGATATCCCAGGAGTGAGTTCATAAGCCATAAGACTCGTAAGCTGATTGCCCCTCTCCTCCAAAGGACTCTCCTCAAGCTCAAGTGGACAGAGATTTCTTGCCTATCTGGCAGAGACCATCTTACCTGAGTGCCTAGATCCAGGCTCAGAGCTACAACCTGCTTTTCCCCTTGGTAGTAGCTCTGTAGGAAGGGCAGACTAACTGGAGAGCCAGCATCAACTGTGAAAGCATCCATAATGTCCGGAAGAAAGTTCTCTTTACCACATCCAAATATTTTGCTGTTAATGGATGCTGAGATAAATATGCTTGCTTGCTTTGTTGGTTTTTGGTAGACCTGCAATATTCACTGCATTATTTTCCTGGTTTTGTTTTCCTGTGAGAAGATAATCTCATTTAAAATTTTCTTTTGTTGGTAAAACTTCATTAAAAATAAGATTCTAACTGTTCTTGAGCAGATTTTTCTTATCTGTCTTTGATCCAGTTTGTCTGGAGAAGGACCAGAACAATTTAGTTTTTCTTTCTGTCCCTCTCATCTGGTGTCCATATAATTTTTACAGGAATAATTATTTCTAGTGATACTTTATTGACAATTTGTTTGAAAACTGAACCAATGCCATACTTCTCATAGATATTTGCGTCATTAATTTGTATAATATAACAAGTCAATTTGTAAACGTGTTTAATTAGATGTAGATGAAGATAAGTGGTGAGTACAAATACACATAAGTTTAAAAAGTTTGAAATGAATATACTGGATGTGTCTTTTATCCTTGAAGTCCATTGAATAAAAATGTAAATCAGTGTAGCTAAATCCTACTGCTAAATGCAGTTTTACTTGCTCCTTTTTTTTTCTTGCAGTAAGCACTGAAAGCATGAAGGCACGGGATTTAGGTGGATTTTTGTTCTAAAAAGAAATACTCTCTGTTTTGAGGAATACTTTTATTAGGCTAACTGTTGTATCCTTGACAATATGCATGTACATTTTAAAGCTGTTTTGAAATAGACCATTTTCTAATTTAGTAATGAATAGCACTGTAGGGTCTTACATACCGCTTTGATTCAATTTAGGGAAATGGGAGCTAACCACTTTAGGTATTTCAAAGCACACTGTATTCTTTGGAGTTGCATAATATAAACCAGTGTCAGTAGATTCTCGGAATGCCTGAATCTGTCCTTTTGAAGGCGTTTGCTATTTATTTCAAAATAAAAGGGTTACTGCAGAGGCACCTGGGCTTGTGAGGAAGCAAAGGGATGCTGACACCTGGCAGATAGTTTCCTGGCGACATAACAGGGTCTAAAATATTGAGGTGGACAGTGCTTCTTTGAGGTAGCGTGTACTCCATGCTGTGCCGCATGCTTTAGAGCTATGCCTGACTTTTGCCGGCGACAGCTCCGGCGCTGTGAGCTATCGGAGCCGCGCGTCGCTTCAGGTGTGCTCCCAGAGCCTGCAAAGAATCAAAGCATCTTGGCCGGGCGGCAGTCTGCCCGATGACCTTTTTCGCATGGAGCTCGGTGATGGGTTGTGAAGGGGAGAGCTGGTTACAGTCAGGACTGGGGGGACCTGCCGTGGCGTGACGGCAGGTTCAAATCAAACCCAATAGTTGCTTCTTGTACTTTCTTCCCGTGTCCTGCCAGCTTGCTGTATGGCTGCCACAACGGTAACCCTGTGAGTGGCTTGATTGGTGAGGATTTACATGTGTGCTAATTAGAGTGGAATAAATGATTGGCTGTTTGCTGCATCGCCATAAAGGGTGCCCAGATGTACACACTACGTGAACATAATGTGCACGGGCATGGCGCATCAAAGTTTGTCAGCTGCATTACCTCAGCAGGCTTAGGGCCTGTCGGAGAGCATTTGCTGATAATTGTCCCCTATGATTTAGTGTCTGACTTGGTGAAAGTGAAGGACCTCAAAGTACTGTCTTGGCAAGGGAATTTCTGATCGTTTAACAAAAGTAATAAATGAGCTAAAATCTGTCAAATGAGGGTAAAAAAAATTTAGAGCTAAAAGCAAGCAGTCTTAACTGAAGAATTCTGCATGCTTGGAAATAGTTCGGAACATAACACTAACTAAGCATCAAATTAGCTGCTGCAATTAACAATAGACACTGAACAGAGTGTTTAATTACGCTTAATTTGTTGTGATACAGCACAAGTCTTCAGTTATGAAAATCCCCCAGATGCCCAAGTATCCCCTGTATAGCTAAAATGCACTAAACTTTGCACACTTGGCTAATTTTACCAAAGAAAATACAGAACATTCCTTTTCACTTTAAAAACCTGCTTTAGATGAAGGAAAAATAAGTTTATCTTTAGAAATGATCATTCTTTTCAAATCTCTCTTAAATGAAAAAAAAAATCTGGGCTATATCTTTTTTCATTAAAATATATAATTAAGACAAAATCCCACATGTATCGTATTTATGCACAAAAATCGGTAATATCTGATTACTTTGACAAGTAATTTTGTACTTACATGTTCACAATATTGATAATGTATTAATGTACAATGATTAAATGGTTAAGCTGCCATATTAAAGTTATGAGCAGGAACATTTATCCAGCATAGCTAAGCAGGAACAAAGACTGTCCATTTACAGATGGCATTATTCAATCTCCAAACTGCTCAAAGATGTTAGCATTATGGCATTGATTCTGAGCACTGATACTGTGCCTCACTCCAATGACCCAATAGAGTTAAGTGATAAGGTTAAGTTAATTACTGTATCTGTGCTATACAGCTTCCACATGATTACTGCTGAGAAAGATAGTGATTCTTCTTGCTTTAATTAAGCAAAAAGAGAATGAAAAGATATAATTGGTTTTTATAATAATCCTGTCTTATATCACTATCAACAAGCATCATGTGTTTTTTCTACAACTTTGTTGCACGAATTCCTAGCAGCAAAATTTGAACAGTAGAATGTAGAAGTAAATTATTTAAATCCCTATCCTAAAACAGTGTCAGCTAAAGAATTAAATAGTTAATAGCTGTACTAATACTTCTGTAGCACCAAAGGGCCTGTGACAGTAAATTGTGTACCAGCTATGAAAAATCCATATTTGACAGTTAAAGACCATCTGCTATTTTTTTAAATTTCCATTATTACATTATTACATTTTAATAAACCTTATATTTTTGTTTATAATAATGTATCAAATGGCAGTACTGTGGCTTTAATGTTGTTTTGTGAACAAGAGCTTTAATAGTATTTTATTTTAGATTTGCTTATTGGTTGTCAAAAATTCTTACCTTTGGTTTGAAGGTGAAAGAGAGTTGTAAAGGGTTCAGAAAAAAAGCCCAAGCAGTCTCCTGTAGGATAATGCTATTTTTTCTTTCTTCTAGTCATGCATATAATAAAATATATGTATATTGTGAGGTATGCAAAAGCAGTTTTACACTGAAAATAATGAATACAGATGAAAGCTGACAGTGAAAGAAGAAGAGATAGTAGGCAGGTAGGTTTTAGTCCTTCATGTGTTAAGCCCTGGTTCTATGAACTGTTCTGCATAGGTAATCCCATGTCTCTGTATTGAGCTCTGCTAGGTCTCACAAGTTTACAAAGGTTTGCCCATGCGGACAAGATTATTTTACCATATCCTTGCTTATGTAAGTAACCTCATAACAACTGCTTCAGGTTCTTACCATTTTCCTAAATGCTGCCTCCCTAGCAGGAAGGGAACACATGTTGCCTTTCATTGTTGCTGCATTGCACAGGTGTTGGTGGTTAGTAAGCTGCAGATTTCTGCTTTCTTATTGTGTTTTGGGTTTTAAATAGAATTGTGATGTGTCAAATTCATTGTAACAGGACTGATAGAGATTGTTAGATTAAAAATAGTAGTGCCTGTTTTCTAATTTTTCTCTACATGAGGAAAACCTTTTTCTTCCTCATCCTGTAAGTAGGTATAACTTTAAAACTTCATTGAACAAAAAAAATTTGAAAAAAGGTTCCATGCTGCATATACAAATTTTTAGCAAAGTATTTGGTAGTCCAGGACAAGATGTATATTCTTTACTAAGTACTATGAATATATTTTACTATTATTCTTTTATTCACAATAGTAATTTTTTATCTCTCCTTAGCAATGATTTGTTTGCAAATAGGATGCACTGAGATTAAAATTGTGCTGTTGGAGATTTTAAAAGCTTCTTGATACCCTGCCTATGGACAATCTCCTCCTATTTTGTAGCTACACAGAGTTAATTGGATAGTGTTCCATTTCTATAGAGGACTTGTATGCAATGGTATGAAGTTCAAACCATACTTCTTTCTCTCTGTAATTCCAATTTCTTCTTCTTGACAAAAATATTTCCTTGAAGCAATAAATTCTTAGTTTCTAAGTAAGAGAAGAAACAATATGTCCAGTGTTTGGGGTATTCTTTTTTGATAGCAAGTGTGTTTAGATGCTTGTTTTGTGTTTATGAAAACACAGTAGAGCTGCTGTTGCAGAACCTGTTTATGAATAGAGAGAATCTTGTATATAGGGATCCATGGTTGCCATGCAAGGAGATTAAGGGAAGAAAAAGGGAGAGATATTCCAAATTATCAAACTCTAACATTTATAAATAATTTCAGACATAGTTAAGGGTCTGGTTTGGAAGGAAAACACTAGGACTTGGATGAGAATAGGGTATGAAGGTATGAAGTAACATGTGAACTGTTTTAAAAAAAATCGTATTAGATTTTCTTTCTAGTTAATTCCATGAATTTGAAAATCTCAGACACAGGATTTATTGAACCTTTTCTTCTATTACCTCTCTACTGGTCTCTGCTCTCTCATTCTCAGAAGAGAAAACTGAAGTAAATAATCACTCTTAATTTAGGAGATATACTAAAGGATGTGCTAAGAAATTATATATGTGGCTCAGTCAATATTAAGGGTTGGATGGGTTGGCAGAGAAGATTCTGAAAATCAAGGTGTTTTGTGGCTTGGGGGTCCCTGTATTTTCTTGTTCAGTGGGTGAAGTGAGGATTTCCAGCTCTTTGCCTGTCAACCTGATGTCTTTTGTCAGCTCTGTAGTCAATTTTTTAAAAGGCTCTTGACATTTATTGCAAACAGATGCAATGACAATTGAAACATTTTCTTCTCATTCTTTTGTCTTAATAAATGTATTCATCTGGAAAGCAGAATCTCTTTTTCTCTTCACTTGAGTGTTATAGTTTGCATTGGTGATGGGAAAGTAAAGCAATTGTGCAGAAAATGAAAAAGCATTTTATGAGAAAGAATGCACTGAGAATTTCTGATTTCTCCATGTACAGTAAATATTTTGAAATGTAAAGAACATCCCAACTTCTGAATTCTTAGTCAGTTTTCAGATAACGTAAGCACAGATACAGAAGGCAGACATTACGTGTTTCATAATGATATCTGCTCTCTTGCTGTTTGATTGCACAGACAGTTTGACAGTGATGGACATTACTCATGCTTAATTATTTTTAAAAAACATTTCTAACATTTAATGACTCTTAGGAAGAGAAATGAACAGGGGACAATTTTAGGCTTCATGACAACTGAGCATCCATGTCCCTTCAGTACTTTGACATGCAGTGTAATACAGCAGAGCTAACAGCTGTGAGTAAGCTGAGCCCATATAGCATTTCTCTCCTGACATATGATGGGTTAGCACTGTGTAATAATAACAATATTCTTTAGTTATGTGCTTCTTAATGTATCAAGATGTTTACATATTTCAGCTGAGGTGGTGCTTATTTCATTAGGTCACATTGAGCAAAAGCAGCTTGTAAAGTTGCTTTCATATGTCAACGTAATGATAAAATGAGTTTGAGGCCTTTATGATCAAGAACATTTTCTGCCTCTTTTTAATGATATAGAATAGTAATGACCTGCAGTTTCATTTATTCTTGGAAAAAGTATAATTGCAAAAATTAACTTGTCATACACCACAGCTCAGCAAAGTTACTTTCCTATAAGTCTGTGGTCACAGTATGTTTTTTTGCAATTCAGCATCTGGCTCTGTGGGGTACTGATGGCTGCTATGAAGTAAAGTACCAGGGTGAGCAATTAAATGTAAAATGACAGCATAAAATATGATCATTACGGTTATACAAAAGACACATTTATGAATTTTGCAGATAACTGTCATTTTTTCTACTCATATTTGCTCTTTCTTTGTTAGCTTAATATTTCTCGTGCAATTCATTTTTTTCCCCCTTCTAAAAAATGAACAATGCCTTTTTAATTATCCTGACACTTGTTTGTGTCTTTCTTATTTGTCACATTTGAAGGCTAATGATAACTCTTTCACTTTGTTCTGACACTATACTTTCAACTTCATTTCAAAATCAAGGACTATTTTTTAAATTAACATGAAGGTTGCATGATTAGGCTAGAATTTCTTATGGAAATCAGTTTGTGTAGTGTTGATCAGATAATGTGCTGCACCTGAAAGAAAGATTATCTGTGTTCAATTCTCAGGGGCTAGCAGGCAATGTTTTGAAGTGTGCTTTTTGAATTTAGCTTGTGTTTTGTCATTGAAGAGAGAAGATTGGTCATGATAGAAGTTATTTAAGCCATATTAGGTATCAAAAATACTGTATAGATCTTTCTCTGTGTATTTTCTTTGCAAATATCTGTTTCCATACTAGAATAAGAATCCTTTCTGTAGTTTATATTTTTGCTATTTTGGGTGGGAGCTGTGTTATGTTCATAACATATATATATATATGCACACTATATACAGATGTAATTATATGTAATATGCATAATATGTAAGGGTAATGATAGTACTTTCTACCAATATCTTTTGGATATGGTGAAGAAAAGAGAAAAAAGAAAGGAAAAGGAGAATGACCACAAAACCCTCACATTCCAGAGAATCCTAGCAATGCAAATAAACCCATTGTATTTCTGTTCCAATACTCTCACTTTTTCTTCAAAAGCACTTACTGGTTTCTACTGCTGCCACAAAGGACACTGCAGCAATACAGAGCTTTATGTGCAATTTCCAAAACCCTGGCACCCAGCAAGGGACAGGGGAGCAGAAGTTTTCATCCTCTTCCCCACAGAAGTCATAACCTACTTCCAAAACCTCATTAAGGATGGCAGTCATCAAGATTGCTGAGCAAAAGGTATCTGTTTACTGTGTATTTAAAAAACAAGCAAAACCTAGCACTAATGACTAATTATTTACATTTGCTCTCTCTAGAAGCGAGGTGCTGTTCCTTTCCTTTTCTCCCATACTAGCTTTTCTTGAATGCATGTCTCACCCTGGAGAGCATGTGCCTTGTAAAAGTACCAAATGCTGTTTAAATATCTGAATGGGGGAGGCAGTGTTTGTCTTGGAAGTCCCTCTCTTCCCGGCTGCCTTTGACAGGGAGGATTAACGGAGACCCCAATGTTTGGGAGAGGAGGGGCAGTGGGGTTTGGAGTAGGGGTGGCTGGGCTGCACTCCAGCCTTCACCTGGGGAAGGTCCCTTCACCACCACAGGTCAGGAGGAGGCAGAATCCCATTATGTTCAATGGGAAATGTGAGATGGTTTAAGCAGCCCTCCCCTCAATTAAATTGATGGCATGGTAACCTGGCATTGATTCCGTGGTGATAAGGGAGATGACCCCACTTAAGACTGTGGAGAAAAAAATGATAGGAGCAGAGACTGTAGTTCTCAGTCAGCATTATGCATAGAAATGGATGGTACACAGAATTTAAAGGGCTAGGGAACTCAAACTGGAAATACTTGCTTCACTGAGACCTTCCCTGTTACAAAAACTCTTCAAAGTTGACTGGCTTTTAAGTAGCAATTTGAGATGGAGATGGAGATTTAAGAATCTTGGAGCACTTCTATTTAGAGCACCTATTGTGTAATCTCCCCACTCCCGTAGCGTAGAGAAAGGTTTGTGATAAAAAGAATTGGAAATTAAAAGGGATAATATCTGTGGCAGACAGTCTCAAGGGGATTCAGTATCTCTCAAGCAAGTATGATTCCAATATAAGCTCCTCAACTGAAAATGTTATTAGGTATAAATAAGAGCTAATTTTTTACAGTTTATGTCTCTGGGAATATGAAATGGAAAACAGGTGAAGAGTCAGAATTAATTAAGAGAGAGGAGGAAGAGCTAGCTATCCTATCATCCTTTAAAATCTAAAATGCTGTGAATACCAAAGAGTGTTGTGGTAAAGACAGTGCTGTGAAGAGGAAGAGGTGGCATTGCTGTAGCTGGGTAACCCTCATAGGTTTGGAAAACGTCTGTAATGTGCAAAGCTGTTTTCTTTATAGTGTGGGTTTAGGTACTCAGCTTGGGGTAGATTAAAAGTCCTTAGGAAAAACTTGTTCTGATTATTATTATAAAGGTGGATTTGTTATCTAAGCACCATAACCATGTAATAGCTCCTTGAATGTTTGGGTGAGGTCTGATAAAGCCATGGAGGAAGCAGCTCCTGTTAGAAAATTGCTCCCTGGTTTCTAAATTACAGGTTAGCTGTTGTATAAAGTGCTGCTTAGAGTGGTTGCTATTTGAAAAGGAACTGTTTGTCTGTAGTCACATGGAGCAACAACTGATAAAAACCCCAGAGAAAATCTTATAAAAAGAAGCAAAAACATTTTCCTGTAGTGTAAGCAACCAATTTTGTGCTAATCTGAACTTGGACAATATTGCTATGTAATACTACAGTATACTTTTTCAACTGCTTTCTTTTTCACTGACATAGCTTTTATTAAGGAAAAATAAATTGTTAACTTTTATGGTGCCTCAGAAGTCTTAACCAAGTATTACTG
Source organism: Agelaius phoeniceus (assembly GCF_051311805.1). Classification (NCBI taxonomy): domain Eukaryota; kingdom Metazoa; phylum Chordata; class Aves; order Passeriformes; family Icteridae; genus Agelaius; species Agelaius phoeniceus. The sequence goes on along the minus strand of NC_135265.1, from coordinate 95,762,186 downwards.
ATACAGGCATGTCTACAGAAGTGCCTTTAGCCCAGTAAATTTGAAAGGTGTGAACTTGTCTGTTCATCTCTGTGAGGTGTTAATTCAGATGCCCACTGATGATGGTTTGAATGTCAATATTGTTAACTGCTCTGTTATTCATGGGCATGAAAAGAGAGGGAAGACAGACTCTTCTGCACAATTAACTGAACTGACATCTCTCTTTGGTTTCACAAAACTTAGCCTGGAAGATAGTGCTGTCTCCTGTATTTTCTTTCTGCATTTCAGGAAGAGTGAAGCATAAGCTGCCTTGCAAGGGCCATCAGTGTATGTGATTTTCTGACAGCCATCATCCGTTAAGAGCACCATTATCTACTTAGAGAAATACTTTAATTAGGTGACTTGCAAAATAATCTCTGCCTATCTAGTGGGTTTGCACAGGGACTTTGAGAGCCTACTCTGTCCTCCCTTTTTAACATGGGTGCCAGTTGCTAAAAAGATGAGACCAAAAAAGAATAGGTTTAGAGTACACATTTTATTTCCTTCTGATTTTATTTATGTCTTTTAAGTCAAATACATTTCTGGCTAAACACATAGAGGCTTGCATCATTCTCTTGCCTAGGAACTTACCTCCTTGAGAGCACATGTTGTTGAGTAGGTATAATGGGCCTCATCATTTAACTTTGAAAAGACAAGAATATTGCAAGTATGGCCTTTTTAGATTGTTATAGAGAAGTTAAATGTTTACTATAAGTCTTTCACTTTTCATTTTCTGTTTTCAAAAACTTCCACTGTCCAAGAGAAAATATACGTTAAAGGCAGCCTCTGCATCTCCTGCACAAATGAAAATGGCATAATTCCAAGGTTTTCAGTATTGTATATAAAAGGAGAATTACTGTACTGCACACAGAATCTATCAGCTTAGGAGAATGTGACCATAATGAGGAAACAGAATGAAAGAAGTCGCAAAGTTCAAAGAGTGAAAACCATGTGCTAAATAGTGCTGTTGGATGTCTTGCATTTTTTCATCTGCCACATGGCTCACAAGCTACCTGAAATGTGGGGCTCTGGAAGAACAATAAAATTTGAAATGTTTTGTTTTGTTAGTATTGGTATAAGCAAGTAGGGGAAAGGAAGATATGATGGTATTTTAAAGCATTTGATGAAGTTCACAAACATGTCGTGAAGTTCAATACCCCAGCAGATGGGTAAAGATGTCCCAGTCTTGAATTACTTAATTGCCAACATGGCAATGGCCCCATTCACTTTGGTCATTTGTGGCTTTCCCTCTTCTAGAGTATTCACTACCAGCAAAAAGGAGTAGAAGGCTAAATTGTTTTATTTTTCATTTGATAAATGAGGGAAAAATAATTACTGCTTATGATTGTGGAACATACCTTGTGTTTAACATCTCTTTAGTGTTCAAACAGCTTTTTAAAGGAATCATCAGCTTTCAGAAGAACCTGGGCAGGTTAAAAATGATTGCTAACAGAGTCTTTTGGCCTCCATTAACAAATGTAGTTCTATCTCAAATATGCCTACATTATTATGAACATTTCTCTGCCACTGGCCAAAGCTATCTAAGTGAATGGATTAACGATGGCATGTCGTTTTTGTCATTTAGAATATAGACATGAATAAGGGAAGATTTTGTATAAGTTTGTTAAATTAGTTCAGCTTTAACAAAGGTGACTTGGAAGGTGTAAGCTCCTAATCGTTGTGTTGGATCAGCTGATGGTCTGTTCATATCTTAATACATCTTAAGGTTTTCAGTTTAGTTTGGTGTGGTTGCGCCTGTGTTAGAGAAACTACTCCGAAAGGCAAGAAGGCACAGCCTTTGCCACAAGCAGTTCGCATTTAACAGACAGACAAATTAGATTCCAAGATTAACCTGTGCCCATGTAACAGGTTAAAGCCCTTACAAATTAGTGCCCTGGACTGCTGCCAAAGCACACATGTGATTGGCTCTTGTGTACTTAAACTCCAGGAGCCAAGAATGGCAAAAAATCCTATTTGACTGTAGATGGTACTTTCAGTTATTGCCAGAGAAGATGACAATGCTGCAAACATAGCCTAGCTGTTCCCCCGTAGTGCTTTTTAATCAAGAAATTCTATAGATGAATGATGATAATGGAGGAGAGTGCAAAATGCCAACTGTCTTGTCCATTTTGCACATGACAGTGGTGTCTGGTGCAGTGGTGTTTCATTAGGAAGGGCGGCCCCGTGCTCTGATTCTTGTAGTGTGCAGGCTGAGGGCATCCACTCGTTAATGAAGCACTAAGAGCAGCTCCACCTTAACATTCAGTGATGTGAAGGTATATTAGGCTTCTTGTGGAACTGAGAGCTAATGCTGGGTAGAGCCAAGGCACAACTGGTTGTTTTAATTTCTTTACCTTGCAAATGAAGGAAATGAAAACATTAAGCTAGAATGACATGCTATTTTAATGCTTTGCAATGTATGGATAAAAGAAGTGTTGTAATGCATGAAAATAAAGGATTTTTGTTCTGGTTGCTGTTGCACGTTTATAGCTGGGCAAGTTTCTACCTCACTGAATTTATGTTCTGAGAAAGACTGAAATATAGTAAACTCTGAATTTTTAGATTGCAGCCCTATAGCTGTAGAAATTGTTCCTTTCTTTTTGATAGATGTCACCACTATTCTTTATCATCTGGTATGTATATATAATGTGATAAAGTATGTGTTGTAGTTAAACATACGGCCTGCCTGTTTTCAAGTGCCTTGAGAATTCCTATTAAATGATTCTTCTTTTGTTTCATTAATTTGGAATTAATTTTTCTGGATTTTGATACCTGCTTTAATTTGAAATGTATCTGTTTTACACAGACTTACTTTAGAGTATTTTTAAGGTGAAATGTTTGGATTTGTCATTAAAACTGAAAATAAGTTTGAAACGTTGGAAGTTTTGTTGGAAGTTTTGTAACTATTGAGCAAGATGCTTCTGGGCAGCGCAATGAGTTGTGATTTCAAAGGTAATCATGCTTTTGGAGTTTCCTAAGCACTAGGTGCCTGAATTTAAAACCTTATTAATGTCATTTAAGGTGCTTTTTTGGTTTGTATTTGCACAGTAGCTGTGTGATAATGTCGTTACAGAGTAATAGGTTCTAATAGCAAATGATCAATTTTTGCGAGTATTCTCCATAGCATTTTTTGTTGGCACAGTCAATATTTCTGTTGTTTTAACAGTGAATGTATAAGGAATCGTGTCAAAACCACTCAGCTGAAGGCCTTGCAGAGACAGGATGTGCCTTCAGGTATAGTAAAAAGGTTTTCGTCCACTGGGGTGCTGGGGTTGCAGCCCCACAGCACTGCTGGATCTTTGGGAAATAAGTGTAAGCTGCTGCTGCTATAATAAGAAATGTGATCATGCTGTCATGATTGGTGAGGCACTAAAGACCAGACAGGGTGTGGTCCAGTACAGAAAATAGAGGATTTCTGATTCCATAGATTATGTCATAATCCTCTGTTGTGCTTCGTACTTCACATTAATATTCTGTTTTCAAGATCACATGTCTTAGCAAGACCCTGGAGTTGCATGCACTACAGTGGTAGACAGTCTTAAGGGCAGGAAGAATTTAGAGCCAACAGTGAGTTTAACTTCAGGCCAGCAAGGTAAAACCCATGCTAAGAGAAAGGAGGGAGCTTGTTAGACACACAGGAATGGCAGGAATGGGAACAACCACTGAGTTACAATTAAAGTGCTGTTGGCTTGTTTAAGGACGGAGGCATCTGTCAACCAGTCTTCTGTTTGAAAGCCCTGAGAAATCATACAAAATAAACTGTCCCTCGTTAACTTGATTTGTGCTCTTTCTGTGAGAGATGTGTTTTCCTTGTTTGTGTGAGACAGAATGATCTGATTTCCTCTATGCATAGCTCGAATATTGTGAAATTGCATATCTGATTTAGGATAAAATAAACCTTTTCCAATTAATAAACCTGCGAATAGGTCAACTCCAAAGACAGCATCATAAAACACCCACAAGTGGCCATTAAATATTTATGGACCGAGCATTTGTTAGAATTATCAATGGGTATCATAGATTTGAAAGGCTGTATCCCCATGAATAAACTACAATATTAAGCATTTGTAACCACTTTATAATTAAGGATACTTTTAAACGAGACTTCTGGTACTTTCTTTGTGGGTGTTGAGTGTTGGAACTGCACAGTGTGGTCTTCTGGGTAGTGTAGTGTCAATACAGGAGTGTCTTAAAAAGAAGGAAAAAACAAGCTAATGTCTTTTTAGACAACAGAAAAGAAATTAGTAGGGAGAATGAACACTCGAGGGAGGTAGCAGCCCAGCTCCAACTAAAACATCAGGCACCTCTGTCATTTCTTTGAATTATTTGGAGACAGGTTCTGGATATTGTTTTTCTTTTAAGGCTGTTATTACAGTGTAACTAATGACTTAGGACCTCGTAAAAATCAGGTGTGGGATGAAAATAGTATTAACCAAAACCTGCCTCTTCTAAAGCAGAGACCTGTTATGACTACAGCCTTTGAAGGGCTGTGAAACTAAAGCTGATCTGAGCTTGTGTGGCTGCCAAAATTTGGTGTTATCCTAACCACAGGGCCTTATCCTTTGCCTCTTTTTGTGAAATATGGCTCAGAAAGCTGTAAGGTAAGTTGGATGAGCATGACATTAGCTTTTAGGCTAAAAAGAAATTAGCCTCTGGTTACACCAGCAAGCTCATCTTGTGGATGGCCAGGTGAGAAGCATTTGGGATGCAGGTGAGGCAGAGTGTGCAGGAAAGGGGCACGAAAGAGCTCAAGTGCCTTATAAAATGCCAGGCTTTCTGAAGGTGCTACCCTTGGAATCTCAGGTTCCTAATTTGAGAATATGGCTGCATTAGCAGCAACACTGAGGAATGACTAGGCTGGCTTCAGGCTTGTGCCAGTGACATAAAGACTCTTGTTGGCTTTGGAACAGAAAGTTCCACTGGAATATGAGGAAGAGCTTCTTTACTGTGCAGATGCCTGCACACTGGAAGAGATTGCCCAAAGAGGTTGTGGAGTGTCCCTCACTGGAGATACTCAAGAGCTGTCTGGATGCAATCCGGTGCCATGTGCTGTGCCAGACAACCCTGCCTGAGCAGGGAGGTTGGACCAGATGACCCACTGTGGTATCTTCCAGCATGACCCATTCTGGGATCCAGTATTTAAAATCCTGGTGTCTGGTGAACAGTAACTATGGGCCTGTCCTCTGTGCTGTAAAGCACCGTTCTGTCACTGTTCAAGAGGTGTGTCTAGGTTTTAGAAGGCAGGGCACACATGTAAGTATTTTCACCATTGCCTCCATGTAATGGTTCCACTTGCTTGAATGTTGCACAGTGCCTGTATATGTGTGCATATGTGTGTAAATATATATGTGTGTGTGTGTGTATTTATGTAATAAATTAATATTAAAATCATCAAATTTCTCCTCTCTTTTATAAACTAGGCAGTTTAACGAATTAATTATTTTCAACCTATTTTGATACTAAAAAAAGCCCATTTTTTTCTGGCTTAAAAAAAGAAACAGTTGACATGTTGTCTTATAGATCTCCTGGAAAGAGCAGAAGTTTTAGAAAGGGGTAGTTTCTTTTTTATATTCTTTTAATTTCATGTCCAAATTCTGAGATGCAGCAACCTTAGTCACCTCCTTTTTATTTGGTGGTGTATGCTTATTCTTTTCCATGATCACACTTTGGTTGTGGTGTTCCACTTAGGGATTTTATTTTTTTTTAATTTTCCCTCTTTATTTTCTTTTTGAATATATCTTTTTGTAAACTGTCTGTTAATGGAGTGTAAGCTCAGCATCGATTGCAGGTAGAGTGTTTTAACTTCTAGTGGAAGGGCTAAGCAGAGGTTATATTGCTCTTATTACTGCTTGTACAAAGTGTTCTTTGGAAACAGTGGTGCATGCTATCAGATATGCATCAGTTCTGGGAAAAAATGCTAAGCTAAATGAATGCTGAAGAATGTAGTTAATATGGGGGAAAAATAGGAAAAATTATTTAAGTCTTAATTGGTCCCTTTTGAATATTTTGTGTTTAGTAAGGTTGTATAGTTAAAAGAATTTTCTATTTTAAACTGCTTGTGTCAAGGTGCTTGCATTTTTGTATTAATAATTCTTGTTTGAAGTTGAGTGGCTTTTTATAAATCAAGAATGTATAACAAGGGTTGTGGTAGAGATCTTTAGCCTTTTTCCCCATAGGTACAGGGGTATAAAACTATTTCAGTTCTCTGTATATGTTAGTACATTACCAGCAGTACAGCACTTGAACTGTAGCAATAGCAACATATCGGTGAGCTCAGGCCTTTGCATTAGGGGCAGTACAAATGACAGTGTCCTTGTAACCCAATTTAGCAGGCTCACATGCTTTAAAAAGAATAAAATCTTAGATGTATCGGAAAGTATGAAAGTTGCTTTTCCATTTGCAAAGGTGTGGCGCTAAATAAAAGCATGATTTGCATCTTGCCTCCTGTGGTAGCTGAGTAGCCCCAGTGTGTCTGAGTGTCATGTGTCACCTGCCATCCGTGCTAACAGCCCCAATGACCTGAACCCTCCTGGCTGCTGCTCCACCTGGGGTGTGTTCAGCGCCGTGCCCAGGGCTGCCTTCGGGTGATGTCTTATTGTGAGTGTTTGTGATTGTCTAAGAGGGAAGTATTTAACAAATAACAGATTGGAGACAGTTGAGGAGAAGGGGGGGGGGCTGGGTGATAAAATCTTAATTTATAATCCTGCGCTATCTCAAAAAATAATCTGGTCAATTTGGTTTCCTCTATTCTAATGGTCTTTTGTATTTTGTTGGTCCTGTCAATCTTCACAATTTTAGTAGTTTATTGTGCATTATTCCTTTCAAAAAGATGGAACCAAACAAAAAGACCCCCAACTCCTCCTACGGTTTTTGAACTTCTCCACACATGGCTTTGTTATTTCATTTCTAACTTTTAGAATTTTTTTTATTTCTAATTTTTTTTGACATTGTAGCTTAACATTTTCAATCTGTTCAATATTTAAAATGGGTAATTTTGAAATGTTTTGAATAATTAAACCAATTAAATTTTTAATCAATTTAATTTTAAACTTTATGTTTAGGTCAATTTAAACATTGAACCATTTCAAAAGTTAAACAAGATTAATTGTTTATTTAATCCAAACTTATGGTTATTGAATAAGATTCAGGATTGATTTTGTTTGCATTTTATTCTCCTCTTAGACTTTCAAAAGTTGAACTGCTAAAAATTATCAATCAAAAGATTGATTTTGGGTCATACTATTTTTAATAAGATATAAAAAAGGCCATTTAATATCATAAAATGTGATTTTAAATTGTGATTTTTAAGGTGACTCATGTACATTATTAGCTTATTAAAAAACGCCTGAAATGCTGAAGTAATAGTAAATTACAAAATGTAATAAAGCTTTCCTTTCAAACTTGAGTGTTCAAAAAATCTGAAGCATCATGACAACAGTAAATCCACCTATGTTGCTTATGATTAAAAATTCAAGAGTTTTATTTTCTTTCCATTTAGATTTTTTTCTACTTAAAAAAAAGATATTTAATCCTTCTCAACTGTATAGCCTTATCTGTACCATTGTTTTCCTTACTTTTATAGTCCATTTATCAAGTGTACCTGAAACAAATATTCACATCAGAGAATGTGAATATGAATATGAGAGTAAAAATCCTTCCTGCTTGCTTTGACACACTTCCAGCATTTTTCTGCAAGGGGTTTACTCTAGAAAATTGCAAGTCCTGGCACTTGCTGAGTTGAAACAAAATAGGGAAAAAACCTGTTCCTTTGAATCAAAGTCAGAAAATGTCTTGAAATTTAAAGGGGAACATCTCTTTTGCTGAGAAAGTGTGGTCTTCCATCATTAACCACGTGGGATTTATGCTTGCTTAAAGGCATAGTAATAAGAACAAAATTGGCACTCAAGAAAAAGAGATCCATCCATGCCTTTCGAGGCCGTGCAAAGCTTATGGTAGTTTGGAAAGATGCTCTTAAAAATGCCCCCTCCTGCGGTCCTTTCTGCCTTCCTGACAAAGAGCCAGGAGTCTGGGGTTTCCACTGCTTTTCTACAGTGTGCAAAGTCACGTCAGCCGTTCTGGGAGATTTTTGATGCGTGGATGTCTCCTGTCATCCCCAATCACGGCCGTACTCTTGAGCCAGGCCTATCGAAACTGAACTCTGCTGCCTTGCTGCAGGTCAGCTTTCATGGACAATTAGTGTTGTAACAGCACTTTGGTCGCAAGTTGTCGCCAGTGTTTATCATAAAGGCATCATCCCGGGGTGGATCGGCAGTGATCGGCGAGTCTCCTGCTTTCTGAAGCATCTCCCGCTCGCCTTTTCGTGGGTGCCGGTCAGGTGACGGCTCCGCCGGGCCTTGCTGCCCGGGGCTCTGCGGGCCCGCCGCTCCGCTGCTGCCGCCCGTGTTCCCGCCGTGCCTCTCAGTAGCTGTCAGATGCCCCCGTGGCGGCGCGCTCTGACAGGATGAAAGGAGCGATCCTTCCTTGCCGCTGCTGGGCGCCGCGGCGGGATTGACACCTCGGACGTGCCCGATGCCCGGCTCCAGCAGCATGCGGCAGGAAACCAATAAATCCTCAAAGTCGCTCTACTTAGTGCCACCTGAGTGCTCCCCCAGCCCCCCGTCACCATGGAAACAAATGCCTCACTTTTATTATTTGTAGTTTTTACTATGTGCTTTTATCTCAAAAGTCCACATTATGTAGGGATCTTCCAAATGTGTTCCTGAACTGCCCTCTTTACTTACTGGTACACAATGCTACTTACTTAATGTGACTAATGCTACTTTCTTGCTGAACAGATGTATTTTTCAATATTTTTTATCCCTTGAAATATCTTAGGCATTTTTAAGAACAAGGCCAAATAGAAGTTTTCTGATGCTGCAGATAAGTAGTATTTTCATTTTATGGTTGAAAAACCCAGAAGAGTCCAGTGTAGTCTTGCCTCCTGTGAAACTGTGGGGAATGTTGCTCTTTCCAGTGTTCTCAGAATTGGGTCCAGAATGATTTACCCACGAACAGGTTGGGAAGTGAGGAAGAGAGTTGGTGTTTTATTGCTACGTCGTTATATACATGTGTGGTCTTTTGACATTTTTCTTTAGTCCTATGTGTTAATAAATTTAGATTTTGATAGTAATTTTTTAAAAAATAAATAGTTTGGTACTTTACTTGGACAAATGATACATGCCTTGCAACTGCTTTACTGCACAATATTTTGAAAAAAAGTATTTTACAATTCTTAGCATTGGCAGTGTGATAGGGCACACAAAAAACCCAAAACTCATCTTCACTGCTCCATCAGAAAATGCAATGTTTTGCTTATCCCTGTAATATACCCATTTGCAGTTCTCTGCTAACTGAAAATTGCAATTGACTAACACTCATCAAACCTCAAAAAATAGCAAGATGAAAGTTTTTTGGTGCATAGTATATCTATATATATATGAAGTGCATGTGTTTGTGTCTTTTTCAGTATTTCCTAAAAGTCATTTCATAGCAAAAAAAAAATTCCCAGCATAGTTGTAAATCAGGAAATAGAATTATTTTTTATTTCTTTTTTCTTTCAAATCTGCTTTTGTTTTTCGTGTGCACTGAGGTGATTTTGATTTCTTAAACTGCTTGGATTTGACTTGTATGAAGGGTGTGAGTATGAGAATACAAACTTGTGATCTGTGTATTCTTCTTTGTCTTAAAGTTGTGGGCTTTTATGAGATGCTATATAGGCAGTTAATTTGAAATAGTGACATAACTTCCCTTTATGTCTGGTTGTTTTTGATATGAAAAGCAGCAAGCGGACCTTGTTTCAGTTTGGAAGCTATTGTAGAATAAAATAGACATGTGCTAAGAAAGAAGATAATTCATTTCAGTTGTGGAGAACTGTAGGCATGATAAATGATTTCCCTGTGTAAAATTCCCCATTTCTGAGACAGTATTAGTTTTTACTTTAATTACCAGCTCCAGTAATGTTTCCTATCCATAACTGTCTACAAAATAGACTGTTGCTGAGCAGAGGGTATGGCCTGTTTACTCATCCATTGAAAAGAGTGCCTAAGTTCTACCAAGTCTTCCTTACTTGGTCTGAACTCCCTCATGGGAGAGTGTCCTTCATTTAAATATTTAAATATTAATGTTTCATTTTACCGGCAGAAAACTTCAATGTCATTTTAAGGATATGTAAGTTAACTGGGGAATCAGTACCCATCACAGGAGTGGGTAGTATTTTTATTTCTCACCTTGAGAGAAAGCATTTTGGAAGAATGCTACAGTGCTTCCATCTTGAGAAGTTTGACTTGTATCTTGTTTTCTTGTCGCAGAATAACAGCAGCAACAAAAACAACAGAAAGAGGCTGTCAGGGTGGTTTTCTCAAAAATGGTTTAGCTGACATTAGCCACAAATGAGCAGAGCGACACTAACTACTAATTGATTACAGTAATTACGCAGTCTTTGGCTAGTTTGTATTGGCAAACTATATATACTCCTCACATAAATGTGAACTTGCAGAATGCACGGAAAAGGTCACTCTCATTTGCATGATAGGCTTCATTAGAATATGCTAAGGACAAGACCTAGTGTTTTATGACTTCAGGTGATGAATAGCTACCATATTACTCTGCTCGCTGAAAGCATGTTTCAGTCACCTTAATTTACATGCTGTTTTTTAACACCAAGAAAAATCTGTGGGCTGGTAGGGAACTAGCAACAGATAACAGTTTCATTTTATTATGGTTGCATTGCAGATTGTGTTTCATTTTGCTCTTTGTTCCACGGAGGGAACGGACATTATTTTCAATACTTTGTTTTCAGGAGGAAAATTTTTTATTTTCTGTGATGTGTGCATTTCTCTCAGCAATGGCTATTTTGACCCCAAACTACAGTTTTGTTGGCAAGGACAACAAAAAAAAATTTACCCCATAAATATAGATATTTTTACCGTAAGTTTTTCCTTTGAACATGGGGACTGAGGTAGGAGGGCAATTCACTAAATCTTCAAAACTGGACATTCCTTGTTTCACTGATTTTTCCAGCAAGAATGGGAAATGCAGTATTTTACTTCCAGACTGACTTCAGTGTCCACATGCAATGAAAGAAAAATAATTCTAAAGTCTGAGACAAGAAATGTTTTTCTAAAAAAAAAATAAAATAAAGTATGCATTCATAGTGATGGGAATCTTGTATTAGATCATAATTCATTCATTCTAACTGCAGTTCTCCTTACAAATCCTGTTGTACAACAGGCAGTAAGATTTCTCCTGATATCATTATTTGTATGTTGTAACACACTGGAATATGGGCCTGATGTTTCTAGATACGTAGCTTTTGTGAAAATTTCTTGGATCACAAAAGGTACTTCTTTGAATAAAACTGGGTAGAAAATAAAAAAAAAGTGGACAGTTTTATTATAAATTGCAGTTTTGTAATAAAATTGTACAATGAGCTTGCACAAGCTTTTTAAAATATCATTGCTGCCACTGAACAGGTCTGTAATTTATTTATTCAGGAATGTTAGAGGCATTTTTGATTTATTTGTTTTTAGAGAAGTTTTGTTAAGCAAGATAATGAGCAGAGCTGGTGTTAATCATTTACTATGCAAGTCTGAAAAATGAAAATTTTGCATATCTTTAGCACTGTTGGGGAAAATAAATTCACTCATAATGCTAATGGTCTATTGGTATAATTTTTTAAAAATGTTATCTGTTACTCTGGAGAAATCCAATAGATTCATATGTTATGCTAAAAGCTAAACTAATCAATATATAATTTTGCATCCATATGTACATGTGTATTGAGTAATCAGAAGTATTTGTTAACTGTAAAGATGAAAAATGAATTTTAGGGTGGTCACTGCCATAGGTGCCTACGTATTTGTTTATGAATAGACCTTCAGGTGAACAGATTCCTCGTATATGCACATAATACAAATAATACAAAGTTTACTTTTTAGAACAGGCTTTCAAGAATACTAAATGAGTTTGATCCTATTCCAGGTGGCCAGGGGTTTACAAATGCAGCACAAGTTGTCATGGCCTTTGCTAAATAATATTTATTTTAAGGATTTAGTGTAACAGTCTAACTAGTATAGGATTTAGTGTAACTAATTTAGAGAATTTAAAGATTAGATGCCCTTTAACTTGTCTCTGTTTATAGAGCTCAGAATTGCGATGTGTTCGTTCTGGCATGCCGCCCTCTGATTTTTAGGATTAGTGTCTTCTATTTTCAGTTTCCTACTGAGCAACTACAAATGGATAAAACTGACTTTGGGTACCAGATCACCTGATTATGATTATCTCTCTCTCTCTCTCTCTCTCTCTCTCTCTCTCTCTCTCTCTCTCTTTATTTTTATTTTTTTAGCAAGAGGTTCTCAGGAACAAACATGCGTTGCGTCCCAGGGAATTAATGGAGTAACGGAGTTAGTGATTTTGGCTTTATTAGGTGCTGGCAAGGTTGCTTTGGGACTTTGTTGTTTCAGAAAAGGACTATATATTGTTTACCTGTTAAGCATTCACTACAGAATTTAAGGATGGGGAAACAACCATTTGTCAGGAACTTGACTAATAAATAAATGTAATGATCTATTTAAAAACAAATGAAGGAAAGTGTGATCTGAGAAAGACAGGTAAATCTTAGTATGTTTTTCCAGTTATGGCCTCTGTTCTTCAGAAATGTTGTAAAGGATAGGAGCCTTTCTCTGCACTGTCAATAACCCAAGACTTTTCTGAATGATTCATGAGCTCTGACATATGACTGCCAAGGAGACATGAACCTCCAATTTAAGCACAAGTAGTTTGACTTACTCATTTGCTGGTGGACCATATACTGTTGGAATATGCAGTTGAATTTTGGGCAGGAGGAATCATGCCCTTTTAGACCTTCTTCTACAGGAATATACTTAGTATAACTAAGATTTTCTGATATCTGTTATGGTGCAAAAGAAAGGAGAGGAAAATGGAATGCTATTGCTAAACACTTTTTAGCATCTTTAGCAGAAAGAAGCTCAGTGACTTCTGAAATATTCTGCCACTGTGCACATGAGCCTCCATCATTGAGGTTGATAATGAATTTGACTGTTTCTTTACTATGGGCTAAATTCCAGGCTGTGTTGTTACTCTGTAATGCACTCCATTGCTTGTCCTTGTTGTTATGCTCTTTTATGCCAGAAAAAGAATGCAGTTTGACAGCTATCACTACAAGTGCCTGTGGACATCATATACAAGCCAAATGCTAGATGGTGATAAATATGTTATGATTAGACCTTGTTATCTAGATCATATGTACTGTAGTGAAACCTACACTTGTTTGCTCTCTTCTTGGGAGGAAGTAGGCTTGCATTAATTTAGAGATACGTTGGAAACAAAAAGATTTTTTTTTAAATTTTAAAATCATTTAAAAATTAATATTTTCAGTTTAATTTGTCTTGTTGCTGGAGTGAAAAACAATTTCTGAATGCTTTATGATATGATTTTTAGTGATGCATCTACAAAAAGGTAAGAAGAAATGATATGTTTATGCTTACCAAAGTGATAAGAAAAAGTAGAATCCTTTGGCAACTGCAAATGTAAGAGCTACAGATGTTCGTAGCAAAACATAAGAAGAATGCTGAAAAAGGGAATTCCATTTTAATCTGAAAAATACTTGAAAGAATTTGCTTGTTCACTTCTGTCTTTGACTGCCTGCTAGCCTTTCTTTCCCCTTATCATGGAGTGTATGAAAAACAAGGGTGAGGATGCGTAGGTTGTGTTGGTCCCTTCTCTGTTCATGGTTATGTCCCAGAGGAGGGAAGAGTGAGGTGCTGATGTGTGCCATATCTAAACATCTCCAGCTGAGGGGATCCACAGAAAATAGCATTGAAGGAAAACCAGTTATTTTCAGGCAGAGTCCTTGAGCAGTAAGGTTGGCCCTCCTGCAGGCCAATCTCCTGCAGGTTTCTCCACAGCACAGCTACTGGGGACATACAAAATCCAGTTAGCTGAATCTTCAGTGTGTCATGGTGTACTGGTCTGCCAGCTTCACCCTTAGGCACAGCAATTGCTACATGTTCTACCAGTCCAGGGGTTAATTTGTGCTGTAGCTAGCATGGTGTTCTTCCTTTCCAGACTGGTGGGATTTATTAGGAAAATAGTAGGCTTGGCTGTGAGTCCTTGTGTAAGGACAGTTGTCACTCACACAACTTCATTTATGTCATGTGGTGAAAGAGACGGTGAGTGTGAAGGCTTTTAGGATCCTTTCCAACTCAGCATATTCTGGGATTGTGTGATCAGTGACATTTTTACTAACTCGTACCCATCCTTCCTCCGTAATCCCTGATTAGAGGCAGCAGTATTGGGTAATTACTTTGACTGGCCTTAAAATAAGTAAACATACTCATGATTTTACAACATTACTCATTTTCATCAAGGCTGTTTAAACAAGTCTTGAAAAGTAGGATGTGTTTTAGTCTAAGTGATGGTAAATTCTGCATGAGTTGTCAGTAGTGTTAAGATTTGTGAAATTCTCTAATAGGTATTCAAGAAGGTAACTTCAATGCCAAGTAATATCTGTGTTCTGAAATGTTGTGAAAGGATTTTTCATATTTCTGTTTGTAATTGGGACTGCTCAGTTTTGATTTGTAAATTGTGCATATCTTTTTTTGCATTGGTTTTAATTTTGAATAACTGTAACACAACTGTTGAGGGATCCATATTTGGAATGATTTCTTGATTTTTGTAATTGAATTAAGATAAAGGCTAGCAGTTGGTAGGTCTGCATATCATCTTACCCACTTCCCTTCCTGAAAAAAAAAAAAGAAAAAAAATAGAAAAAAATAGAAATCTGGTTATGTCTTCAGGTTTTCTATGCTGTAGCCCTAGTCAGAGTGCTTGTTATGTATTTTGTACTGATATTTCCTAGTGGATTTCCTAAATGGATGTAGGAGTCTAAAACATAATGAGATCTAAATTGAGGAGATAACAGGATACTCTCAGCACCCCATTGAATCCAGTTGGAACTGAGAAGAGAGGATTTCCTTCAGATGACATATAAAAATGGGATTTCTAGGAGAGTGTTTGGTCAGGGATATTGTAGTCGATGCTAATTTCTTCCACACCTGTTGTCTTTTAACAAATCCTAGAGGAGCTTGCAGTATTGGATTCTTCCACTCTTCTGGCCTTGTGTTGGCAGACAGGGTCAGGTAATGAATACAAAGACTACTTTAGATCTAGTTATACAAAATCTCTCCTTGTGAACCTAGATATGTTGACATTATCAGCAGACACATGTCCATTTTGTATTGCAGGAATGTGCAGGTTCAAAGAGGCAGAAAAGTGTGATAAGAAAACCTGGCATGAGCAACCAGATTCCACTGATGCATGAACACAAACACACCAGCTCACAGATGCACAAATATTCTGAGGCTAAAATAAAATAGTTTCTTGGCAGTTCTTATTCACACTTAATTGGCTAATTGCCCAGCCTGACACTGGCACTGGCAGTATTACAGAGGTAATATTTTTTTAAAGGGTGAGTAGTTCCTCAACAATGTCTCTGATATCCTTCATATGGATATCTTTTTCTTTAACAGCAGGCATAGAAGTGTAGCCATTTTTTAGGATTGACATTTATTTCTATTCAGTGCTAGGAAAATATGTACATTGAAATTTTCTTTGTGTGCTTGGAGTAAATAGAGAAGACAGAATATTTACGTTAAGCCAAATAATTTTATATACCTATTCCTGGTTTTGTAGGATCCTTTAGATGAGAAAAGAGGTCTGGGGACTTTCCAACATGAGCATCCTTATTGTGAAGATTTAAATAGAAATTGCAAGGTGTTTCCCTTTTCCTCATCAATGTTGGAAAGCAGTAGCATGACCAGCTGGTGATGGGTTAAGGGATCAGCTTATAGAAAATTATTGTTCAGGGGGCTGAATAGCTCAGAAGATCAGTAATTGGATACAAATCCCATCACCTCCAGACTGTCTGTTCACATGCAGCTCATCTTTACACTGACCACACCTTGTTACTGTCTCATAAGTTTTTAAAACTTCTCTTTAAAAAAGTTTGGCTCATTTGTATTCTAATGAAAGTCACCATCAGAAATGACAGGTTTGTTGTCACATTGGAAAAAAATCACAATTGAAAGGGCATGGAAAATGAACTTTAAATAACAGTGACTAAAATTAAAATTGGTGGAAAATAGAAGGATATTAACAATTACAGACCAGTGAACTGTAAGTGCTGGGTAAATTGAAGTTATATTTTAGAGTACAATTCTAAAACACAGTCATAAGGCCAAGGCAAACCAGTGTTACAAAGGAAAAGTATTTCCAAATACTTGTATGTGTATGCAGGCTACCTGCTTGTAAGATGGGGAGCAAATATAGGTAGTCTGGATAGCTATGCATTCTTTAACAAATTCCTTTATAATAGGACAATAAATGCCTAGCTACTTGTTGTTTTGGAGCATTTTCTTTATGAATTAGTGACTGATAAAAAAGAAGAATGAAACTTTTAAAATTATTAAGCGTGCTATATCACAAAGCATGCAATACACATACCACTGCTGACATACTTTTGGTTTAAAAAAAAAAAAAAGAATAAATCTCTCAGCTATTATTATTTAATTACTGGCACCATTTAGGAGATTGTTCTGTTGAAACCTTTAATTGTTCCACTGAGGAAGTTTGTCCATTTCATAATATCTACCCTGCACTAAGGAAGTAATCCCTTTTTTTTCTAAAAGCAATTTTCTGTTGTTGGATTCTCTGAAGGATGCGATCTGTCTGTCACTGTATTTCACAGGAAGTTCTCTTGAACTTGTGCAGAAGACAAGCACTTTCAGAAACTGTAGTGGTAGAGAAATTTGCATTGTTGATATTTGGGATTGATCATATGTTTTAGGCCCTCATTATGCAAGGTTCTTTGTGTTCTCGTGGCCTCTTTAATGTTTCAGGACTGTCTGGGTGGTGCTCAGCTTTCAGCAGAATAGAAATCTTTGTTGCATCATTATTTTCTTCTATCTCTTCAACTGCAGTTTAGGTGAAACTTGGAAAGCACTCATAAAGAAGGGCATGTGTAAATTCTCTGAAATGCAGCAGACATAACCTGTGCTCAGCAGCACATTTTTAAGTTTCCATTTCTTGTAGAAGTCTTATGGGAAGCACAGTGTCTCTGCAGCACTGTCCCTTGTCAAGAGGAGCTCTATTGCACTGTAACATATTAGAGATTTTCTACTCTTGCTAGGTCAGTGGTCTCAAAAATATTTTTTCAAAAACTCCTCGATAAATTTTAAAACATTTCAATAAAAGAAATAAAACTCCAGTTTCTTTTTGGAGAATCCTGGGAGCTGGCAACTGCTAGAAATCATACTGTCTGTACAAAAAAAGACAGTTTGCTTTTTATTTTTAGGTGGAATTTTTAAGTGAAACTAAATGAAGTTTAATGGCTTATAACATTGCATGAATTTGTCAAAACTGATCAGCTGGATTGCTACACAATGAATACTGAAAATGTTCTGGTTTTTAGGCTTATAATAGCCTACAGCCATTCAAAAGTCAAAATGTTATTTGATGATTTCAGAATGTTAATGAAATTATTATTAATAGCACATATATTAATCTTAATGATATATGTAAATATGGGCAAATGTAAAGCTCTGTTGACACCAAAATAATTATTCTGCTGCTGAAAGTAAACCTGGGGTTAAATTTCAGTGATCAAGCATAAAATAGTTTGCTCTAAATGCGTCAATAAAAGAATTTCTGATGAAGTTTAAAACTGTATACAGGCTTAGGAGATTCAGAATGTTTGTTAGTACAAAAAAAATTGAAAAGGAAAGGATGATTCTATTTGCTTTTAAATTAGCAGAAAATAGTTACAGACTGTTCAGATTAAGAAAAAAAGATGTAAAAGGCTATTCTTTGTTCTTATCTGGATTTCAGAAAATATCATATCTAATCAATGTTTAAGTGTGGGGGTTTTTAGGTGAGAGGGAAGTAACATGTATCACTCTCCACTGTGAATTCATTTGCTTAATAATTTGATTTGACTGGCTTAACTTTTGTTTCTGTGCTTTTTGCTCATTTAAGTTGAAATGGTCCTTTTGCAATATACATATGTAATTATTTTTCCTCCTCTTTGGTGGTGTTAATCAAGCTGTAATATGGTTTTCATGCTTGCTTTGTTTTTTAGGAAGGCAACAGGGTTATGTTCAAGGAACGTAGAGATTTCTTGTCTGTAGTTATATGCAATAAACAGCATGATACATTTTTTATTGTAATATCTATCTTTGAAAAGCTAAATGTTGGTAGCAGGATATGATCTCTCTACATTGCAATGTGAAAAGAAAAGGAGTGAGCTTGGTTGTAAGGGAGAATTTCGTGGCATTTTACCTGTTGAGGGCCCTGTAGAGCCAGAAGTCTAGTGACTGGCCTTAGTGACAGGCAGTAGCAGCCATGGTGTCACTGTGTATTATCACCTCATGCTAGCTGGAAGCACTCCCTGAAGCCGATCTAGGTTGTATAGTCCTAGATGAGGTCTTCATGGGTGCTGACCATAAAAAGTTCATCAAAGTAATGAGGCGAGGCGAGAGCTTGGCGCTCATGGGCAGAGCTCAGCACCAAGGAGTGTGAACTGGCTCCAGCTGTGACAATAAAACAGCAGGTGGCTGCTGTCATTAGGGGTGGCAGATGAGGCAGGGGACTAACATTCAGCCCACAAAACTCTCATTTGTTAGCCATCGCCACTGTACCATGCAAAATAGCTTCCATCTCAGTCAATTTTACTTTGCAAAATATTACGCAGTCGCCATAAGAAAATTAGAGCCTTGGGTTTACAGGTTCCTTGGATCTTATAATCAGAAAACTCAGAGCTCTTAGGTTATGTGGAAAATTGGACTTTTTTCTCCCTTGAACAGTTTGAGGGTCTTTACAGTAATTTTATAATAGGTTGTTTCCACCCCAGCATGTGTTTATCAGTTAATATTTTGGACTATTTTGTTTGTTACTCCTTTATAAAATCAATTCCATCCATCCATTCAGCTATGTGTTGTACATAACATTGCCTGCTATTCAGTGTTATAAAAGTTGCACACTGATCAGACTATTTCTATCTCTGTGTCTGTCCAGGTACAGATATTTCATGTAGTAAATAATGGGATTTTTTAAGAGGAGTCCTGCTAATCTGAGAAATTGTAAAGAAACAGAACAATCCTTTAATTTGTTGGATTTTTTTTTTGTTTGCTTATTTCTATTAATATAATAATTCTTTGACATTAATATAAAATGTCAAAGAAATTTGTATGTATTTAATCTCTGCAGAATGTTTTTAAGCTACCTAAAATTTGAGGCCTTTCTCAGCTGCAAACTGTCCTGGTGCAGCTCATCCCTGCAGCAAGGTTTGTGGGTGTCAGGGGTTAAACAGTGGGGAGTGTGTTGGCTCCTTGTTACAAAGCTATGCAGAGAATTGCATGTTGGTGGTTCCATGGCTGTAAGTGACCTCCAGGAAATACAGAGAATTCATATTGGAATGCTCATTTGGACATGTATCAGTTGTGAACATGTTAAATTCTAGTGCTCTAACAGAAACCCATTCATGGAAATCAAAATGTGACACAATACTGAATAAACTGGAGTACCATGGCGTGCGTTGGTACCTGTGCCACCTGTGCTGTCCGCTTCCCCTCCTACTGAAATGGACCTGTGGAATCCCATCATTTTATGCTGGCACTTGACATGAGGCTTTATGGGGCTGTGGTTGCAATGATAGCATGGATTAGGAAGGAAAACCCCTTTAACTGAAACTTCATTTCAGGAAGATACTCAAAAAATATTTTTTTTAGACATGGTTAATTTTCTTTATAGGACCAGGCTGTCCCTTTGTATATAAAACAGAAGTTCTGTAATTTTTCCTGTTAGCAATATACATTCCTTTTATTGCATCTTTTTGGATAGTTTGTAAATTCTTCTTTTCTTTTAGATAGCATACCTTTTGTTTGAAAATATACTGATTTCTCCTTCACTTCTTTGTTCATAGGTACACTCAGCATGTGTGTGTAGGTTTTTCTTAAGATCAAAGATTTTTTTTTTCTCAGTTCTATTGGGTATCTATGTAGTTCCTACAACTCTCATGTTTGATTTGTGGCCAGAAATGGTCAGAGTTAATCTCAGATGCTGGCTGGAATTGGAGCAATCTTTGCCAGAGAACATCTTCTGCTGTGTCACAGATATCAACTTTATGACTGTACTGATTTGTCTGATCTATATTCTTGTGGTTTTTCCAGACTGGTGACAGTCTTCATACCAAGAGCATGCAAGATCCTTTCCACATTACACAAATGTGGGCTGATTCTGGGTGTATGTGTTTGTGTGTGTAAAATATCCATCTAAATTCAGTGGGGTTTTTTTTGTCTTTATTGCTTTAGTAACTTATATTTCAGGTGAGTACTCCTAATCCCTTCAGTCCTGGCTTTGGACTTCTGAAGTGACTCCTGCTGGCCATCACAGGAAAACCTGAGAAACACCAGACTGTGGTTGGCAGCTTCAGTGATTCCCCTGCTAAGTATGTGACTGAAGTGATGAGAGGTGTTAGCATTTTTTTACGGGATAAGTGGAGTAACACCACTGCTACAGCTGTAATTCTTACTTGGATAGACTTCTGTGCTGCTCTTCATATCATCTGCACCCTCT
Source organism: Agelaius phoeniceus (assembly GCF_051311805.1). Lineage (NCBI taxonomy): Eukaryota > Metazoa > Chordata > Aves > Passeriformes > Icteridae > Agelaius > Agelaius phoeniceus. Next base: position 95,741,519 of record NC_135265.1, on the reverse strand, counting down.
ATGATCAGTGCCATAATTTGAGAGGGTTTTTTAGGTCTATAATACTTGGACAGTGCATAACAGTCTATCTGGTCTGTATATCATGATTTGCACTGAGAGACACTGTTACTTCCTTCAGTCAGCCTCCTTCTTCAGAGGTAGGAGGACATTGTTGCAACACTCCACTTTTGGGAAGAGCTGGGCATGGCTGTAATGGGAATATCTGGAGAGACTGAGATGCCAGTTGAAGATGAAGGCTCTGAGCTTTTACTTATGCTCAGGTGCTAACAAAGATGTCTTCCAACAAAGAAAAATCAAACATTAATCAGACATGCTTGTCAGGAGTTAGGTTGGCCTGATGACACAGTGTTAGGTGGTTCTTAGTCCCTGAGGTAGCAATGGCCAAGCCCAAGAGCCCTTGGACAAGGAAAGATGGAACGAACCATCCTTGTGCTTTAAGCTTATTAATGGGGATACAAGTATGAGATGCATTTTTTGTGTGTTGAAACCAATCTGATCCACATGATAGCCTTTTGATTTCTTTGGCTGGAGCCAGTCAGTTCTGATTCCACCAGCCTTTTGTTAAAGGTTCATGCATGTGGACGGTACTACTGATGGTTACAGATTAGGTCTTGCTGTCATAGATTTACTATTTTTATGCAGCTACTTTGGCAAAAAGATATTCTGAAGTATTTTGCTTTCTACCTGCAGTCAAACAGTCTTGTGGAATGCCTGGATGTAAGGCAAAAAGGATGTGTTTTACAGCTGAGTTTAAGTCTCGGGAATAAACAAATCAACCAGCACTTGCTTTTCTATGTCAGGCAAAGACCTAGGGCAACATTCTCACTACTCTCACAGATCAAGCAGACTGCAGAGTCTTCGCTCCAGCCACCATCTATCACCAGCAGCATTTCAAATTGTGGGGAAATTGTCAATAAAAATTGTGTGTGTCTTCTGATTGTGTATGACTTCTGAGCAGTTCAGTCATCAGATGGTGACCAATTTATTCATCTCATTCCTTTCTTGGTACCTCTCAACTTTTCAAAAGACCACAGGCACTGTAGCTGCAGAATTGACTGAGTTATGTATGTGGCACTGCTACTGCAGGCCCTATGTGTTTTCTAGTCGACAAATCAACTATCTTTAGATTTGTTTTGATTTCCTTTAAAGACAGGCAGCAGTAGATTCTTTTGATGAGGAGAATTTCATTCTCAAGATAGCCCTTCCTCTAGAAGCTCTGCATAAACCTGGTAATTCAGTCTGCTGTGTGATTTCTGAGCCATCAGGAAGAAGCTACATCAATTGTGACTTTTTATTTAGGAATAGCAAGATATTAAATATATTTGTTTGGCTCTATCAATTCTATTTTTAACTAGAAAGTCATTGGAACATCCTTATTTTGAGATAGTCTGTTTCTTGCACTTTCAAAAGGCACAGACTTTGCTGGTTAGGATCACGAGGGAGCTCTTTACAAACTGTCTGCAGAAAGTCCAGTATTTCAAAATTCCTCTCAGGGCACCTAGAGATGTGGTTCACCTGACCCACCCAAAAGATTGAATCTACTTTGGACAATTTCTGCCTTCAAATATTAGCCTGTTTATCCTGCTGTTTCTTTCCAGATGCTAAATTATGATATGCAGAACTAATGCCTAGTGCATCAAATTCTTTATCTGGAGTCCTGAGCATGCTAGGAAATGGACTCAGTCATGAGCAGGAAGATAAGCCAGTACTGAAGAAAGTGGAAAGAATGGATAAGGGAGGAATCAGAGTTATAAGAATGTTGGATATACAAATCATGAAAAAAGAAAAGACATAAACTGTGTCTTCGTGGCAAGGTTGCTGAAGCACTATTCTGGATCACAATGCTTACAGATGTAAGTGTTCATTTATGTTTAAAGCATTTCTGCAGCTTCATGTAGCATGGCAAGTGTGTTTTCTGGTGATATCCTGGTTTTAGATGTGTGCATTAATCTCTTTAATGCAAGGCACTCCCAACACCAAACCTAAGGTTGCATTTCAGACTATAGGAAAAGAGGTTCTGCATTTCTGCATTCTGGTAGACTTGAGAGGTTGATAGCAGTGCTAGGTGCTAGAGAAAGCACATTGTGATTCTGTCTTTTTCTTCTTCTTCTTTTTTTTTTTTTTTTTTTTTTTTAGTGCTTTGTGCAGCTGTTAGATTACCAAACACCTGTTAGAGGTGACAGTTACAGATGCTCAATAACCAATGAAAATTAATAGAACATGTGATTCTTTTAGCTTAGAAGTGATTTGGTAAGATGTGTTTAGAAATCTAATTACGTACTGCTGCTGTCTACCATTATCACTTAACATTCATTAACTTCTCTGAATATTGAAACAAACATTTCTTGTAGTGGTACTAATTTTCTCATATATTTGTAAGGTGATTTTCTGACAGAGGGAACACCCGACTTTAACAGTTTTGCCACCGTTTAGCTATTTTAAGTTTACTCCTCAAGCAAATAAAAGCAGAATGTCATTTGTTTACTTACATTTAACACTTGTTATTGTGTCTTCAAATATAAAAGTTCACAGTTCCACTCTTAAATTTCTACTCACTTTTGTGTTAATAATTTTCACTGGCTGGACATGGCTTATTCCTCCAGCTGTCATTGAAGAGTACTTTTGGATTTAAAAGAAAACACTTCTACGCAATACCTTCAAACCAAAAAAAGTTCAGAATGGATCCTGAGCTAACTTGCAGGAAACCTTTTTGATTTCAGTTACAAAATAAGTAACTTAAGGTGAGGCACATAGGTAAGTGAGCTCCCTCATGGGGGAGGAAATGATACAAATACTGCCAGTGAATTCCTTTTTTTTGCCACAATTACATACTAAATTTCTGTCCTGGATGGTTTATATTATAACATATATCTCTTAAAAGTGGGATGTTGAGAAAACTCAACAAGACAAGCTTGAGTGGAACAGTAGACGATGTTTTCTGTTTTATTTAGTTTGCTCTTTGTACCCAGGTCTCTTCTGCTAGAATATGTAAGAGGAGATAATTGTGCCAGTTGCTACTACTTTATGGCCATGGGGCTAATAATTCTTTGCCATCTTGAGAATAGCAGATTGGTGGCAGAGAGCAACAAGAATATGTTGAGGGATGTCTCTCTCTTCTGGTTGATAGATGCAGGAATATGCAGGAGCAACACAGTCGATTGATTGATTGATAGCGCGCAACTCATCCATAATGATCTGTCTGATACAGCAGTAAATTATTCTTGAGATTGATGCAGGTCATTGAACAGCACATTGACAATCCTGTTGTCTGTCATCCTGTTCAAAGCAAGGCAGGAACAGTAGCTGCTGTGATACTCAAGTCTACCATGGGTGCTAGCTGTGTGCAGGTGTTCTGATAATACAAGTTGTTATCTTTATTTTTTGGGCAGCTGGGCTTCATTGCTAGCTTGTTACAAGTAACAGTAAAAAAGAGATGAGGTATTTTTAGAAGAAAAGGTTGTACTCATTGCATTGATGATTTCATAGTAACATAAAAAACACTTGAAAATGTTGGGTTTTAAACTTCAGTAGCAAAACTTCTCCATGGAAAATAAGCTAATAAATAATTAAGAAACACACCTGGTTGTTGCATGGAAAATAGTAAACCCCCCTGCCACCCCAAACCCAAACAACACCCTAAAAGCCACCCAAAATTGAAGCAATAAAGGCTGATAGTTCTCAGAAATTCAAAAGTTATGTTGGTCTTTATGTTCCCTGAATTACCATGATATCTTCCTATGGTAATCTGTGTTCTTGTCTTGTTAGTGATGGCAACGTTGTCTTCATTTACCTCTTTTGGTTTCTCTTTTCAAGAGGAAAAGTTTGAATTTTCCATTCTTCCAGGTTACACACACCTGAAGATGTGGATGGATGGACATGTGTTGCTTCTCAGTTTAATTACTGGTGTTGGTGAGGGTGGAGCATAGAGCAGCCATATCCTCCTTTGACACATGGGGTCAGCAGGGAGTAGAAGGCAGCGTGCCACTGCGCTCTCAGCACCGCAGACTGCGGGATGACTTGTTAACCTTTTAGAACGTTATAGATTTTGTTTTTAGCTTACAAAGAATAACCATCTCCTTTATTTGGAAGTAATAAGACCTGCTTTATTTGGCTAGTAAATGAGTCTGGAGAAAGCCTCATCTTTCTTGTGCAGGGTTCTAGGACCTGACGTCCTGTCATAGAGGGCATGAAGTTTTTCAGATGTGTGGATGTTTTCTACATTAGACTTCGCCCTGCCAGATATTTACTTGAACCTGACATCTTGTCACAAAGGGCATGAAGCCTTTCAGACTACAGGATATCTTCCACACCAGACTCTGCTCTGCCAGATACTTTCTTTTAAATTGAGTCCCTTGCGCGCAGTCATGCAAGAGAGTTATCAGAGCCCCAGTCTGGACCCTTCAGAATCAGCAAACATCCAAAAATGATGGACTTGAAGAAATTCTCAGGAATTTAGACTTTTGATGCATGGAAAGAAAAGCTTACTTGTTCATGGAAAACCATTGCTTTCTGGACAGTTCTGCATCTGCCTCTGTGCTCTTATTCCTGAAGTTAACCTGCTGAATAAATCCTGGTGGAGACATGAGATTTGGGTAGCAACTTTTTTATATAATGTGGAGAATTTGAAAACTTGAAAATTTTAGTTCAAGTACTCTTTAAATACTATTCGACTAAGTGCTGATTTGAATATGAGAAGTTCTACTTTTATGGGTACAACATGCCCAACTCAAGTGCATGCAAAAATCTGTAATTGCATATACAAGTTTCATTGAACGTTCTGAAATCTATGCACGCCCTGGTATTTCTTGAGAAAATGCACTTTTTCTCTCTCCTACTGGTTGTTACCCCTGTTGGCATGACTCCATGTGAACCACACATTCAACTACAAACAATTAGGGTTTCCAGGGTTTTTTGAGACACAGTAAAAACAAGAATGCTTCGTTAAGGTGGTAAGAACCATAGATTCCACATTGTTATTTACTTGCCTGAACATATCCCAGTCCCCCTTCCTGGCATCATCTGTGAAGCTTGCCTCGATTTTCTGGTTTCTTGCCTCATGTGGAGATACGAGGACAGAAATTGAAGGACAGATCATAGAAAACAAAACCTGATGTGAACAGGATAATATATTATTTCATTGTATTCTGTGATGATGTATAAAAGTTTTGAGATCCTATTTCTTATTATTCCTTGATGGTGTCAGATATCCCAGCGATTCATCCAAAATGGTAAAACATTCTATCCTTTCTATATGCCTGTAACTTATGCTAAAACAAAGCACTAAATTCTTGGATTTGTTTATGTGTTTGATTTTGGTTATTTTAAAGGCTCTCAAGCAGCTTTTTAAAACATCCTATGCACTTGGGTTATGCACTAGCTTACCTGTATTCTCAGAGTTAAATTTGTGTATAAAGAGGTTTTGGACACTTTAAAGGAGATGTAAAGGATATTGAGAATATGAATAAAGGCTAGATATTCATTGTTATTCTCCTGGACTTTTCTGCTGTCATTGAAACTTGTTGTCTGTAAGATAAATTCTCCAAGAGCAATTGCAGAGAGCAATGCATCCACTAAGAAGTGATTTAAAATTGCTCTTCAGCTGCTCGATACCTTGTTTGTGGAGTCCCACAAAAATAAATTCCTGTGCTGGCCCTCCTCAACAGTTATGAGCAGTTAGAAGATGACTGCTCTGTCACCATGGCTTCGAGTGACTTTCTGGTAGAGGTAACATGTAGCTCCTTCCTAGGTCAAGGCACTTGGTAAACACGCAGGAAATTACAGGTTTTGTGGCCTTATGGCCTAGAATGCTTGTTTTGGTTTGTGTGTGTGTGTTGTGTGTTTGGTTCTGGGTGGTTTTTTTAGGCTTTTCACTAACCCAATGATGTACTTATTCAAAGGGAAAGAGCTATTATGGATTCAAAACATAATAAAACTTAGAATCTTTTGCCCTCTCAAAGCAAGATACTTCACAGAGAACAGTTTTCTCCCCACAGAGAAAATAGAAAACAGACAATACATGACAGATTATTCCTATTCCTTGAGTACTGTGATGATAAACATTGTACATGCTGAAAAATTTGTATTACACTAGAATAAAATGTGGAAGTAAAGATTGTCCAATATGTTTCTCTATTCCCAGAATTAGAAGTCCCTTTGTTTCTTTTGTACTTTAAAATGTGCTTTTATCTGAAGACAAATCTGTAGAGGCTCCTAAATCAGTTACAGACATTCTGAGAGAGTCCAAATACTGTTTGAAGATTGCCATGGAATATGAATGGTCACGTTCCTAAAAACCACAACTCTTCTAAAAGGAAACCAGAATATTCTGTGAACTTATTTTGGGAAAGGTGCTCATATGATTTAAAGTGATTTTTATTTATAGTTTGTGTGCAAAAAGTTGTCTATAGGGAATGAAGATGCTGTCCTAAAGCTCTGTGTAATTTTTCAATTGGTCTTTAATTTATCCTGTAGTTTCAACATAGAGTGTATGACTGAGGATGTTGCTGGTTTTAAAGCCAGAGTAGTTGAAAATCATAAAAAAAGTTAACCCAACACAATGCTACTGCCAGCAAAAGGAATCCTGCCTACTCACCTTGTTCCTCTTTCAGAGGAGGCTTCTCGTAGTCTTCCTACCAAATGAAGGGAGCTCCCAGTGACCATGGCATGGATGTATAGGCTGCACATATCTGCCTGTTGAGACCTGACCCACAATGGAGCAGCTGGGCTGTGACTTCTTGTCTTCATGTGGGTGGAGGACGAATTTGTCCAGATTAGAGTTTGTAAAACTGGTTCCAGGTCTGTAGTATGGCCTGGTTTGCACATATTTGAAACAGTAGAGTTGGTTTGATGACAGGCTTTTTCTACTCCCTTTTGATGCACTTCTGAAACTAGTTAGTTTTTAGCATTTGAATGTTTATACTTTCACTAGAATTAAAAACAAGAAATGAGAAGTTTGTCGAAGCCTGAATTGGTGCTTTTCAATTCCTGATGGAAAGATTCCTTTTGATTTGAAGATATATCAGTGCAATATATCTTGAAAGCATTCACTCAGTGAGTACTTTTAGGTGCCAGTCAGACTTCTCTTAAGATTAATTTAAAAGGCCAAGGCTAAGTCATGTCTATTCTAGCAGTAGCTTGGGAGTTACTGATTTACCTCAGCAGAGGTAAATAGCATAGATAAACCCATTAATTTTTTTTACTACTAAGCCATTAATTACATCAAAACCTAGAGTTACTGAATGTATGGAAAACATTTTTGTGTTTCTTTTGTAAAGCCAGCAAACACTGCTACCAACTCTCTGAAAATCACCTGCAAGATTTGGTAAACAAAACAAAATAGTTTTTACTTGTTTCTCTTTGTGGTTTTGTTTGTTTGTTTGTTTGTTTGTTTGTTGGTTTGTTTTAATGGGTGGTCCTCAAACTCAGCATCCAAACAAGGTTGTTAAGACTTTGCCTCTTGTTTTAATAATGCCTGTCTCTGTTGATATTTTATCTTGTTCTCAATTTCTTATTAAAATAGCAACTCTGCTTTTATTTTTAAGGTCTGGTTCTGTAAGGTGGGGAGCTGCCCTGAGCTGTGCAGAGTGCTCCAGACTTGCACTGAGGCTTTTGGCACTCCTCAAGTCTGAGGCCTTCGAGCCTTACATGAAAAGCTTAAAATGTTAGCAGGTGCTGAAACCCAAACTGAGTCAGGGTTCACTTTATTTGTGCTGTGTAACAGCAGCAAAATGGTTGCTAGAACATAGATGCAACAGAGAGGAGGCAGAATGTGAGATTAATTGCTTCATGTTATTACCAAGGCCTTTGTCTTTGATTTTGCAGAAAGGTACGTCTGTCTGTACCCCCTGCAGTTGTGTGCTATATGAAATGGTGAGCCTTTGTTTGGCAGCTTTAACTAAACAGGCTCAGAAATCAAAAAGTGCTTCCTTGCAAATATTGTGTAGCTGGTTGGGATCTTTATATTCCATGCAAATAGCAAAATATCCCTTTACCACTCTGATTGCACATTGGCCTTTCACAGTAATTTCACTGAGTTTATTTTTCTTTTAGAGAAGGGGGAAAATGGAAGTTTGTAACAGGAAATGCAGGTATTACTAAATGAAAATAAGTTTGGTACCTTCCACAGCTTGGTGGAAATAGTATTTTTGTTGAAAAGCAAAGGCAGTACATTTTGTATGCCTTATGCTTTTATTGAAATACATTTTTTTATTTTGTTACAATGATTTTCCCTATGTACAGTAATTTTGATGACACTTGCATAGTAATGATGGTAATGGTGTAATAGATTATTCACAGTTGTAATGGTTATGATGCCATAGTAATAAGTTGGGTAGGGAAAAGTATTTAGGATACTTTTTTAATGTATTTTTGTAAAAAATAAGGAAATTTATATCATTTAAATAAGACAGTATTATATTCCTACACCTTAAGGGATGCACAAGAGAGATTCTCTGTAATAATGTACAAGTGCCCAAAGAAGATCAGACACAGAAAAGCTAAATTAACATAATTGTAAAGGAAAAGTACTGTGTCTTTGCTTTTGTGGCTCTTATACCCCATAGTGCTGGTGTTTTACAGTCCTTCCATTGTCCATTACTGCAAACACGTCCAGATGAATTCAGCGTTTAATGTTAAAAATCTTATAACATGCCAGTTTGATTTGTAGCCCTTCATATCATGGAATGCTAATTAAAATCATATTTTTGCATATGTCATGCCTTTCATGTACATATGCAAATAGAGTCTATTGCCTTTCAGCTATTAGTAATTAACTTTATGAAGGACAGCTGTAATACATAATTAACAAAAATGTTTGCAAGCCCTTTTCACACTGAAAGTTGCAGCAGTAAAATTTTTGCTTATCGAGAAAACCATTTTAGTTTAAAGCTTCAGTCTGATATCTAAATTGCTAAAGCAGTCACATGACATAATTAAATTGATGTTATGGTCTTATCAGCAGAAGAATAGTACTTGATAGGCTTCTATCTGTTTCATTACGTATGTCACCAAAATTAAAGTAAATTATCTGTGTTTGGTTTGGTAGAAACATGATGCCAGGTAGTATGTGTTTTGTTGTTGCTGTTGGTGCTTTGAAGAATGTCTTGCCAGTTTGAACAATATTCCTGCTGATAGTGTATTCATGAACATGTGCTTCATGATTTTCATCCTTCTTTTTCACAAGGCTATAAAATAACTAAGGCTATTAATTTGTTTCTGTGTGTATCTCATTAAATAATTAATACAATGAAGTTTGACCAGGCATAAGCAGTGATTGAAGCATCTTATTTTGCTGGTTCTTTATGTTTCTCATGAAAAACAATGGAACTACCTATTTGAAGAGAGGCTGCAGGATGGGCCCATAAGGCTTAAATAAATTCAAAGGTGTAACTAAAACTATATTACTTTATAACATCAGACAACGTTCTTCAGGTAAAATAGCCTATATTATCAGTATAATGTGTGAAATGTTCTAATTTGCAAAGGAAAGCAGAAACAAGTTTTCCTTTCTTTGACCAGTGATGTATGGTTGGGACTTGTAAGAGAAAAGCCAAGGGACTGCAAAATGAGGGAAACCTGTTGTTACAGAATGGACTCCCCAGTCTAAGTCACATCCTAGCAGAGGAGGGATTTTTTTTTAGGTCTGCCTTTAATGAAATGTGTTCAAGTGCATGCTCAAAAAGGAAAAAAAAATTAATAAAATGATCTTTCTCATTTGCTCTTTGTTTGACAGGGTGGCGTTTGTGATGAAGAAGCATTTGAATACTCATTTGCTGGGCAAACACGGAGTTGGCACCCCCAAAGAAAGGTAAACTGCTTTAAAATTCTTTTTCATTGTATCTTATACAGTATGTGGAGATCTTTTCTAGAATATTTATCTTGCCCACAATGAAGCCATCTGGATTTTTTCCTCAACTCCAAGAGAGATCAGCATCTTTAAGTGCTCTTATGTTGTGTGGTGCTTATGACATGTCCGTAGAAAGAAATTCCAAGTAAGAGGTGTAGAATTTGCAGCTTTTGAGGCTTTTTTTGATAGGTGATATTATTTTCTTTAAACTTTCATAGTTGTAAATGTGCCTCTCAGTGAAAAATCAAATGTTGGGGTTTTTTGGTTTTCTTTTCTTTTTTTGTTCTGTTCTTGCTGGCCTTGATGCTCATAGGTTTATAAAATTACTTTCTAAGAGGTCAAAGCCATAGAGAAATCAAAAAGAAAGTTTCCTCAAGTGTTCTTGGGCAGGAAGAGAGATTTGGCATTTTCACTATTTTTGAAATGAATTAATTTATTTTTTCAATCTGTACACAGCTACTTATTCTCCAACTTTGTTTGCAAGCAGGTTATTTTTTATATGGTTTAAAATATAACTATGTTTTACAAACTCAATGGCACTGTGTTTGCAGATAAACAGATTTTGCTTCAGATTTATTTGGCACATTGTGGCTTAGCTATTGCTATTTCACTGAATCTTTGGGCCAACTAGAAAATGGATGTATTTTGGATAGCCAACAGATCTCATATTCTTTTTCAGCCTGGCTAGATGGAGGTGTTCATTGCTGGATACTTGATACTGTTTCAAGTATTACTGCCTTGTAACTCATTCTTTGGGGGTAGGCTTTCATAAATAAAGCGTATTTTCTGGTTTTGATATGACAAAAGAGGAAAATAAAAGATAGGAGCTGTAGGAGAGCACAGCAAAGCTCTTTCTGAGCCATGTTCATTTCTTGTTAAAGACAATGAAACTGTGGTCAATTAGACCCATTCCTCACAAGTTTGTCATGCTTAAATCATGGAGGGACCTAAGAGTAGGATTTTAAATTTTAACACCCCATATATGCCTTAGTTTGACTAAGCACTGATTTAGGTAGTGCTTTTATTTTTAAGGAGATTTCCTGTACAAAGCACTTAATCAGAATTTCCCTACCATGTGATTATTCAAGAGTTTTGAGATATTCTATTTAATCTAAAATACACAGTGATGCATTGAAAAAACAATTACAGTTTCATCAAAGCAGATATCATAATAAAGTTTATTTTGGTAATCTCTTGTCAAAGCACAACAATTAGAAAAAGTGTTTTGCTCTGGTGGCTTATTTTATAACTGGAAGTATTCAATACCAATGTATTCTTTTATAAGGGGATACTCACTGTACACTCATCATAAATACAACATAGAGATAACTTGCATCACCCTAGTGAATATGTACACAATAAAGGATACATACAATAGATTTCCAAATAGAGTATCTTAGTCTGAGAAGCAAACTTTTAGTGATGATCATCTTGAAATGAATTCCTAAACAAGCAGGATGCTATAAAGTAAATCAGTTGTTGCTGGCTTTTCTTTGAGTGTTTTGTTCTGAAGGCCTCTCAGCTGTGGCTGCTTTCCCCATTTCTTCCTTCAAGGCTTTCTGGCTGGCTGGCCAGCATGGCACGAGGAGGAGGAAGAGGAGGAGGAGGGTGGCAGGTTTACAGGCTCTGGCTGCCCAAGGAGCAGAGGAGCCCTGCTGAGGCCTGCAGCCTCCCTGCCCTGCCTGCTGGCATGGCTGGGGAGGCTTTGCCTCCAGCACAGGCAGGTGGAATTGGAAATTACTTCATGCCCTCTTCTTTTGCAATTTCTTCATCCATTTTTGGAGTATTTCTTTTCCACAGAAAATACTTTTTCAGGTGGCACTTCAGCTTAATGTAGAGCAGCATCAAACAGTAGTGGCAGAGCTACAACAACAATATAAATTTCTAGTAGCAGTCCCTCACTGGGGATGGGGGATGTTTAAGCCACGTGAACTACTGCAGTAAATACCAAACCATTGTTGCTTTCCTTTCCACCTTTCCTCTCCTATTATGAGAAAGTTTGATGCCTTTTTATGGCTTTAGGAACCAAAGAAATCCTTCTTCTGCATGTTAAACCATCACTCTGGGCATAAACATATTATAAATTAAGTTACGTAGTTTTCTTACCTATGTAAAACATTAATGCCTTGATTATAATTTTGCAAGCTTGCTATTTTTTAATTTCTCTAGGACAATATAATCAGTTTATTCTTTATGTTTTGAATTTGATTCTGCCCTCTGATACATTGCATATTATAGCAAATACTAATAGAAGCTAGCTAAATAGGCTGTGACAATTAAATTAATAATGCATTTTATTTGCAAGTGTTTAGTCTTCATGGTTTGACTGATATATGCAAAGATGGTAATTTATTAAAAGTAAATTCATGTAATTGTACTACAGAATTTGATGGACCAAAAAAAGTTGTCAGCATGACTATCATCAAAAACAGAAAATTGAAAAGAAGTTCAAAAGGGTGCTTGAAAAAAATGGTTATAACCCATACACCCCAAGAAATTGAGGCCCTTTATACAAACTTCTAAGAATCAAATTGCTGGTGGTGTGCATAGAGATAGTTCTGAAAGGGAGAGGAAAAATACATTTACAATTTAGTAAGGAGTACTTAACTTATGCACCTTGCTCTCTGTAGCTTTCCATCACTATTGGGTTTTTTATGCACAAAAGGGAGGAGTTATGGAGGCTGTGGAGGTGTTTGCATGGGCAGATACAGAAAACGAGTGTAACTCATAATGAAATTGCTGCTGAAACATCTTTTGTTTGGGTTATTTTCTTCTTTAAAAGACAGAATTGATTTAAGGGGAAAATACTGTGCAGTTGAAAATCGCATAAGTTTTAAAAAAATAAACTTGTGGTAAAATGTCTGCACATTTCAGACACAAAACCCCCTACTGCCTAGTCCATTATGATCATTACAATTTAATAGCTAACTCAAAAGTGGAATGTTTTAACAGAAAAAAATTCCTCTAAGGTATATTTTCTTGTTATTGGAACTGTGATACTGATTTATTGTCAACTTGAATGTGTCTCAAAACTGGCATGTTATCTGCTAAGTCCAAGGCCAGTACATATTTGGTACTTCAGTGTCAGTAATCTTCATGGGACCTATAACTATATCTTATTGGCAGGATAAATCTTTGGCTACACCTTTATTGTATCTAGTAGACATTGTGGTTGGGGACAAGGTGAGTGCATCGGTAATGTTAATGGTGCCAAGTTCTAATTTCTGTTATATCATTACTGTACTTGTAAATTGTGTCAGAACACAGAACAAAGAGATGTTTCACTATTAAGATTTACACATACACACACATAAAAATATGAGCAAGAAAATAAAAATAAATTCACTGAGTCATTCATCAGTGAAAATAAATTCTGCCACTGTTAAGTACAACTCTGGATTTAGAATTTTTTTTATGAAAAATACACATAAATACTCTTCAAAGATTTTTTAGAGACACCATTAGTACTGTAAAATATACATTTTTTAGTTTATGATACTTTCTTAACTAGAATTCTATCTGATATATCTGTTTAAAAAATTCATTTACAAAAAAAAAGCCATAGAAAAGCCTTTATAGTTGCTTAATTACCTCATCTTCCTTATGAATTTTAAATTATGAGTTGCCTCTGAAATAACTTTACATATGAGTAATCCCATTGAATAAAATAGAATCATTCATATATGAATGAATAAAGTTACTGGTAGCAAAAACAGTCCCTGAATTGGAGTATCTATTATAAAACAATTCCTGTAAAGGTCATGAAAGTATGTATTTAATTTTGGAAGGTTCTGGTATTTTTCATGTGCTTTAAAAATGGGATCATTGTTACATGCTCGCAACATCATATGAAGATCATATGATTTTGAAATTATCTTGATTGATTGAAAAAACTGTGTAGTCATTTCAACTTGAGAGCAAGAACTATAGGTAAATACCTACTACTGTGTAATAGCAACCTAAATATATTTGAGATGCTTTGTCAAATAATTTTGGAATATAACATACTTCTAAAATTTGTGTATTTTTTGCACTTTAAAGTAAAAAGAGGAAGTTCCTAGGTTGCCAGTTGTTTCATGTGCTTGCATAAGCCCATCTGAATTTTTGAATATTAAATTCTACTAATATGTAAATATCATGAAATAGACAAGACTGTAGGTATATCAGTGGAAGAGATTGTTGAGGTCTGAAAGAAAAGTAACCAGGGAAAATGAACTCAGGGGTTGATGTTCTGTATGTTATTGAGAAAACTGTCTTGTAATCAGCTGCTGTGTCCCAATATTTCCATTTTGAATGTAAAACTAGAAGTATATCAAGTCCATCAGTACAACCCTCTTTTATTTAAGTAAACTGTTAATTCTTCATTTGAAACATTTTTCTTTCTTTGAGTAGAGAAATTTGTGATAGTAACTATTTGATACACCTGTTTTGGGCAATGCTACCCCTGCAAAGTAAAAAGATCCAGTTTGATGTTACAGGTAATTTTGGGTAAACAAGTGGCAAAAGTCACAAAGTGATGTGCCATACATCCATATGAAAGGAAGTTGTTCCAGTCATACATCCCAGCTTTCTGCTTCCACTGCATAAGTAACCTGTGCAGGCCAAGATGGTAAAGGTTAGTATGTAATAATTTTTTAAGAACCTGCTCATGTTCTGAAGGAATGAGTTCTGTATGTGGCTGTCTCACAGAAGGGTTTCCAGTTAGAAGCACTGGCAGTACACTGGATCCACTGGACAAGAGGCTACCTGGAATACCAGAGGGGTGTTTTGCTGAGCCTTGCCTGCTAGCTTTGTCATCACCTTTTACTGCTTCTTGCAAATGAGTTCGGGTTTTCAACTGAAACCCAACACTACTAAGGTTAACTGGATAGGAATGGAAAGCTTTATTTAATTGGTTATTTCCTGCATTTTTCTTTAAACGGGTCTTGGACAGTTACATAATCATAGTTTGGAAAAGTGCTAAGGAAAGAAATGTAGCTTTTTCTTGAAATATTTACTGTTTGGAAGTTTGTGATGAGAGGATGTGTTGTGTAAAGGACTCAACTTTAACAGTGTTCGGGAGCTGAAGTTTTGCTCGAGATGCATGCTCAGCTTTCCATGTTTTGGAGGCTTATCTGACCTTTGGAAGCAGTATTTCTCTTTAGTGTTCCGATCTTGTCTGGTGCTATACTATGTCAGAGTGTGGAACAGGTTCCATAGGTACAGGCTCTGCAATCACTTGATGCCTGAGTGTTTTTCTCTGTCTGTAGCTGACCAAGGTACATAAGGAAGCCACCTGTGATTCTTCAGATGCTGGAAGTAGAAGATGTGCTGAAAATTCACAGCTTTCCTCATGGCTTGTTGTGTGTACACACATCCATTTGCTTTGCTACAAAGAAATGAAGACTAGGCAGACATTTATACTTTGGAAGACTGCTATCAAAAAGACAAGTGATGACTTCAGCATCTTTTCTGAAAGAAAAATAACAAGTGAAGGACTGTAAAAGAATTAAGTTATTTTGCTACTACTCATTATTTGTTCTTCTTATCAAATCCTGGCAATATTAGAGTTTAGTTCAGAAGGAAGGACAAACTCAAGTAGGTTTATTTTAATTGCTAGGTATGTGAGATGTTTTGGAAATTTCTGTAGTCAGCAACAGTCTTCCTGGTTGTGAAGGCTTAGCTGCTATGGTTAGAAAATAGAAGGAGAACCCAATGGGATTCATGCTGCTCACAGTGAGCACCTTTGGCTAATTTTAAGCATAATAACAAGATATAAATGATGATCTCATATTCATAAACAATCAAGTACTGTCTAGAGCGTAGATTATTATTTCCATTAGCAAGAGTATGCTAGCATTGTTGCTGTATCTGTGGAAGACAGTGTGGGTAGCTGCTGAAAGCACCAGCTTTATTTCAGTATGGTTTGTTTCCCAGGAAAACACGGTTCCTTGTTGCATGCCATCAGCCAAAACATTGTAAGCTGCAAACTGATTCCTCCTCTGATGCAGTCAGCTGAAAGTAAATTGTTCCAGTTGCGTGTCCCAGCTTGCTGCTTCCACTGTGTAAGGCAACTGTGTAGGTCAAGAGGGTAAGGATTAGGATGGCAATATATCTCTAGATCCCTTTTTACCTGCGTGGGACTGGTAGCAAGGGACCTCTCCAGACAACTCTGCAGTCTATGTTACACTTTGAGGGTTGTACGTTGTGACATTTATAGATGTGAAATGTTCCATGTCTTGGGTGGTACCATGACTTTGATCAGTCTATATAATACAACACAAATATTTATTGAGAATACTAAAAAGGAAATGGAAACATAATCTCTTGACAATACTGCAATGAAATATTTTCCATACATTTTTGAAGAATCAAGAGGAGTATTTTGTAAACTTTGGAAGTGAAAACAGAAGTTCTGTGGCAAATGCTGTATTTGACTGATGGTAGAAGTTTTCTTTCTACTTTTTAGCCACACACTTCATAATTCTTGCATCAAGTTATGACACCGTCAGGACTACTTTTCTGCAGCCAAAGCAGCTGCATAATTATTAAATACGAATGTTTGTTTATGCAGGTTTACTTAAGTTTCAGCACCTCAAGGTGGAAAGAAAATGCTGGAGAGACATGTTCTGGAGTGAACAGTTCCATGAATGCAATTCTAAATTCACCTCCTCAGTGCTATAACGTTTTTAAAAAAGTTGACTAAGTGGTAGAAACATGGAGGTCTTGTTGTACTCTAAAGACAATCTTCTGCAATATGAGCCTGCAAGGTGTGCTCTGTACTGATCTCTGGTGGGTAGAGTCATAGGACAGCCCAGCTTAGAAGGGAAATCCAAGAATAATCTGGTCCAACCTTTGTAGAGGAGGAGAACCTAGAGGTCATCTATCACTCTGTCCAGTAACATATTGAAAAT
>NC_135265.1:95682282-95719782 GCF_051311805.1 Agelaius phoeniceus | reverse complement strand
AATTTTGAATCCTGCGTGAACAGTCCCCCATAGGACAAAACATTCCCAACACTGTGGGTATAGGAAAGCCTTCCAGTAATGTGAATTAATTTTGCAGTAAAGGGTAGCTTGAGGAAATTCCTGCTGCTGAATAACATCCAGATTTTATGATTTCCAAATTTTTTCCCCATAGGGTGTTTTGTGTCTAATTTTTAATGCCTGAAGTCTTAATATTTAAACATAAAAGCAATCTACTAGATACATAATTCTTCTGTATACCTGTGTCTTCTAGTAAAATAACTACAGGTGGAAGGAATGCAACAGCTACAGGGAAAGGAGAGATGAAATTAAATAGTTTTATCATTGGTACTTACTGGAGATTTTGACTATTTTATTTCTGTCTTTTTGATCAACTGATTTGCAGAAATTTTACCAGTACAGTACAAGTAAAAGTGCATTTCTGTGTTTGGGTCTTTTTATAGTTGTTTTATTTTTTTTTTATTCTTTGCTGAGGGCTTTAATGTTTTTTCATATATGATTTGTCTGAAACTTGTGATTTTAAAGTCTCCTTTCTATCTTAATTATGCTTATGTATTGTATAGATTTCTCCACGTAGAGTGATGTTCAGTTTCACTATCTCTAGAGCTGCAAGACAAATAGAAGTGTAAACAGTGAGCAGATGCCTCATTTTACATAAGAAAACCTTGCTCCCACTTATCATATTTGAACTGCTTGTGTTTGTGCACCTGTAGCTCACTGACATTACCCTTCAGAAAATGAATTATTGGTTTTGTACCATTTATATAAGACATGGCTCACTGTAGACAAATGAGAGATAATTTCTAGAATTTCAGATCCATGGCCTTATTTTTGTTGACCACCATCACTCTGTGTAATGCTGTACATTCATAGTGCTCCGAGCAGATTGAAGACAGAGGCACCAAAAGCCCAGTCCTCCTGTTGGCTTTCTGGAAATGTCCATGCAAGTTCTTCATCAAGAGGCCATCCTTGTCTGAGAGGGGTATGGAGATCCCACATGGCTGTAAATGGCCACCTCAAACCTCATGCAGAAAATGGCTACTGCTTCTTACTAAAGGGATATACTTGCTCAGTTTCTGACCTGTTAAACTGGTTTCCTTCCAGCTGCTAATTGAAAAAGGTAAAGAGTTCTACTGATTGTGAAGTCAGTGTTACCCATTTATAACTGCGTATGATTTCATCACTCATGGACGAACTCGTAAGGGTGGTTTCTACATGATTTTGTTTCTACCACATGGGAATTCTGTATTCCATTAATTTTAAGCACTCTGCAAGTAGGCAGAAGTTTAATACTAAAAAAATGCAGTGCTGAACCAGTTTCTAGACCACTGAACTTTCATCTTGTTTGCTCACTTGTTGACATTTTTGCTTGTCACTTTTCTGAGTATTTAGTGATATAGTCAAGAGACAGGATGAGAGCAGAAAGCATAGAGGTACTAGCACAAATAGGTAAGTTTATTAATTATTTTACTTTATGGTATATGCATAGCAAGTGCATTTGTACAGAGCTAGCTAAATACTGATTTATGCCTGTCTAAGTAAAAGAAAAGCATTAACATACTTGCTATCATCTTGAATCTCTAAAATGTCTGATAGTTCGTATTTCATAAAGTCACACATCTGAGAAGTTGGCTTTTGCAAAACAAGCTCTCTGATTATCTGATATCCTCCGGAAGGTTAGGAGAGTTGTTTCCTATATTACTTAGGGAAAAATTTCTTTTTACAATTGAAAATGTCAGCATCAATTTAAAGTAACACTAAGCATGTGCTTGCTTTCTGAATATTATCCTCCTCCACCTCCCCTCCAACCACCCTGCTGAGGATCTGAGTGTGACAGTTTGATTAGATCATCAATCCTTACTGTTAACAGCACTTTTCCTGAACACCTGGGTTGCTAGGTCACATCTGAGTTTAGCTACCGTTGTTTTAGTGACCTAACGTGCATTCACCATAGCAATTTACATTTAGTCCTCAAATTAAAAGTTACCTTAGAACAACAGTTTGCTTTAAAATGACCTTTGTTCTCATGTGAAAGTTATGCTGTATGATGTGATAAAACTATAAATGATGAAACAGATTTTTGTATTTGAGATGTGGTTACTTACTTTGATAGAGCTCTAAAATAAGTCTGTCTAACTGCTGTCTCAAAAGCAAAGCTCTGTTAGAAGTACTTCTCCTACTTAATTGTCTGTCAGTGTAGAAGAATTCTACGTAGATTTATATTCCCCTATTTTGATTAAATGGTGTTATTCTATACTAAGTTAAGAAATCACATTTGTCATATCCTTACAATAATTTTAATAGTGTTTCCTCCCTAAAAATCTACTTTTGACTTGTCGGTACAGTCTGATTCCTGCTTTTCCTATTTTTGGGGAAAATATCAGCAAAGGTGAATACCTAGCAACAATTTCAGTGCAAATTGTTGAGCAGCAGACAGGAACATAAGCATGCTATAAAATGTAGTCCTTTTCTGAATCTACAGTAATCCTTTGTTTTTCCTATGGACAGGAATATAGGATATTCGTAAAGTTATCAGAGGAAAATTCATGAAACATTTAATTAAAAATCAGTTTAGATTTTCCTTCTGTTTTTGAGTGATTAAATAAAAGCAAAAAACAGGACACTGTTATCAACAAGAGAATTCACTTTTAGCAATATATATGATGTAACAATAGTAGTTAGTGGAAATGCTTTGCTTTGTGCTTTCTCTCATGTCAGTTGAATATGCTTTCATATATATTCTTAAATCAAATGTAAAGCTTCCTGTAATCTGTTACAGTCATGCCGTTGTTGCAGATCTATGAAATTAGATACCAAATGATTATTTCCATTAAATTGGTCAAATAGGAAAGAGAGATCTGAAGGGCAAGTGTAGAATTTAAAAAGAAAAACATATCTTTAAGTATAAGGTTTATTATATGCTCCTATAGCACATATAGTGTGGAATTAAAATGCATTACATAAAACACATATACATTTTGAGGCGTGATTCTGTGTCTAATTAAATCAGTAGAAAGTATTATTTTGATTGGGATCATTAATGAAGCATAATTTTGCTTGTTAAGCAAAACTCTAATTAGACACTATATTTTAAATATTATTTTGTATATATGCTACTGTTCAAGAACGTGTTTACTGTGTCCTCTGAAATATGTGAAGTGCCTACTTCTGTTAATCCATATTCAAAACATATGTCGTAGTGGCTTCTGAGAATTCATAATAACAATAAAATCAAAAACACGGATAAATCTATGCAAAACTAAAAATTCCGCAGCATGCAGTGAACATTATTTTAAATGCTAATTCACAGTAAAATTAGTGGTAAAAAAGAATAAAGGATCTGGTGTAAATAATCAGAGTGTAGAAAATGCTGCTCAGCCTTCCATCAGAGTGAATAATATAGGGTCAATAGGATGTTTAAAGAAAAAGCTGCCATGAAAGGCATAAGAGAGTAACTTTCAAACAGCATTTCTTTATCATGATATTATGCAAATAGAAAATACTAGGCCTTGATGAAAGCACACTTGTTAAACTTCTTGAATTTTTTTGAAAGAAGTATAATTTGTAGGATATGAGTAATGTGATATTACTTCATATATGTGTTTATTTATTATTATGGCTATGAAACTATTATTTATGACCATATGAATCCATGCAATCAGAAATTTTTCAAAACAGAAACTTTTGGGGACAGCTTTTGCATGCTTCATAGCTGTTCATTAAATGTTTTTTTTTCTAAGGAAGTTTATTTACCATTGCTTTTTTTTGTTTGTTTGTTTGTTTGATGTAAGTTTTACTTCATTGATTGTTGTTTTCTAGATCAGAGTAAAAATTACCGAAGTTTGAAATTTGGCCATAATAATAATCACTGACTTTTGATGGTCACCCTTTGTGTGTCTTGCTTTGGATTACCAGATTATCAGTATATTCCCCATTGTTAATGGAGACTTTGTAGGTGAAGATCATTCTTTGGTTTACAACTTTTCTCTTACATATGATTATGTTGGCATGAATTCCTGTTGGAACAAATCTTATGTTTACCTTAATGCCAAACAGTGCAACTTTTTTTTTTTCATGCACTCTGTAAAGATTGGTAAGTGTACTGTTGGGTAAATAAAAAAAGTTTAATAGATACTTACTGAGTAGGAGAACATTCACTCTAGATGGAAAAACAGGACAGACCAATAGACTAACTCCTGTTATATCATGATGCACTTATTGTTGAGTAAAAGCCTGCACTTCTGACAGACTGACTTGGGGAGAGACGAGCATGTACAAATTTAGTCTTTATTGTACTGTATCTTTACTGAAAACATGTATTTATTCATAGCAATGTGTCTCATGCAAGTTACCAATCTCTAACAGCCAAGGCAAGGTGTTGGTAGTTTCCATGAAGGTGAAGCAAGGTACAGTCAGCACTTGTATCTCTTCCCATTGTTGGCATTGCCTGAATTCAAGGAAGTGAAATCTGCCTTTTCTTCATTGCTCTTTTCAATAAGACTGCAGGAATTATCTTACTTGTGCTAGTTATATCAGATAATAGCACACCTTCTTGGCTGTGTGGACAGAGAAATCCACTTGTGTGGAGAACAGAATGCATTTAGAACACAGAATGTTGTCCAGCATAGTTGCAAACTGGTCTCAAGCTAGAATGTGTTTTCAGTGTTCTTCTCTTTTGTAAAGGAGTAGTTCCTGGCCAGACTTCACTGCTCTTCAGGCTTCACCTGTGGAAGGTGGTCTGTTCAGGGAGTACCTGCAGCAAAGGCATGTGGATTCTGCTGTAGTTGTGTTTTCATCACCAGTGGCAATCATCAGAGTATCTTGGGCGGTTATTCCTTTTTTTGTGTTTGATTTTCTTTCCACTTATGATGTGAGTGTAGTAACACTTACTTCATACGTGCTGATGAGAGCTTGAGAAGCATTGCAATTAGAACTACAATGATTTTTTTTTCTTTTATTGGAGTGATGTGATAAAATTATTGTGGCAGTCATACTTTGAAAGAAAGGGATTTGATGTGCTTTTGAAATGCTAATCTGAAGGACAGGAATGCTGGGGGAGAGAAAGTGAAGGTCTTTCTCCAGATAGGACTTCTGATGAAGCTAGAGACAGAAGCTCTTATGGATGTAACAGAAGTGTTAAGATCTGGAGAGAGTCACCAGAACAATTGCTAGGGGAGGAAATTCCTTGCAAATGCTACAGAAGCTTCCTTTTTTCCTTGATTTCTCTGTACCTGAGCAGAAAACAGAGCTTTATACAGAGTCAATCCGGTAGACTCTTAGTTTTATTTTCAGATTAGGTTGAGCTTCAGTCTGACAGCATCTCTTTTGGTTTGTGTTTCACATAATTTCAGAGAATGTTCCTGATTCAATTCTGCTTTCTGTGAAAGCTTTTTGTGAAGACTCAGCCTTGGCAGAGTTCAGACCAATACAATATGGGCTGGCTATCGAAGGTTTTATTTTTCATTTGGGCTTGACTTAATCTCTAGTTTAATTGTTGAGAAGTGTGAATCAGATGTCTAATGCAAATATTTTTTTAATTTCATTGATGGTTTGCACTGGCTCTAATTAGTATTGTTTTCTATGATGAATTTTACACAGGCAGTCTTAAGAAATGCTGTAACCTCGATGGTGTACATCTCTATTGCTTTGTTAGTGTGCATAAGCAGGCTGCTCTAGGCAAACACAGAAAGGGGAATCCAGTGGAATGAGCAGGAGACTAAAGTTTGTATTGATGTGGGTCAGAGGAGACTGTTCCATGTCCCAAGAGCATGGGATTTAAAAAAAGAATATGGGGCGTGGTTCATAAGAGGCAAGCTGTGCAAATGGCTCATGTGTTTTTTTTCCTTGTTCCTGCAATATTCTGACCTTCTATGAAAGAAGTTTTAAGGGAGCATGATAAGCCTTTAACAGTAATGAAGATACTTCATTTTACATTACCCTTTCAGGATGAATTTCAGTATAGTAACAAATCAGTATATGTAAAGCATATAAAAGTTCAACTATATTTGCATTTTTGATCACAATATAACTTACATATTGAAAAAGTTCTTTTTTATAGACAGTACATGTAGAATGTACTTTGTATTTTTTACTTTAAGTCAGGTAATAAATGCCTTTGCATGATGATATGCCTGTGTGTATATCTACATCTTGTCTCCCAGTTAGAGTGTTTAGTCACCAAAAGGAATTTATCAATTTTTGTACAAGCTTATGATTCCTAATTACACATATGGAAAAATGAGTGATGATTTTTTACTTCTTAAGATCTCATTTTCCTTTCTAAATTCCAACTTTTTCTGGTCTAGTATGTTGGTCTATCAGTCTCTGTAGGATTTGTCAGTGTTGTCTGTCAGTGTCAAAGTCAGAGGAAGACATTAAGAAATACAAAAACATTATTCTTTAAGTCTGTGGGTTTACTAGAAGGATTTTAGAAGAAGCACAAAATAGACAGCAGAGGGGGCCAGGCTCTCTACATCACCAACCCAGTTGCTGTCAATTTATTACAGTGATTTTGTTTTGTGGACAGAGGTTCTCTGGTTAGCCCATTTAGTTATTATAGTGTTATTCTGTTCCTGTTATTTTGCACTTACTGGGAAAAGCAGTGGAAATTCAGGGGACTTTTTTGAGTAGCTTTTGTGATTCCTCTTTCTCATACACTTAAAGAAAAAAAAAGAAAACCCACAAAGAACATAATCATTAATTTTTTATGACTGCTTTTTTCCTGTAACACTAATGTGACCATGTCTTGCGAATGAAAAGAAATCTCTGTAAATATGAGGACTTGCTAATGCTAAATCAAACCATTTTCTCTATCACTAGATACATTGCCTCATCAACTGCTGTTCTTGCAAAATAAGAAATTATATATAAATTCAAAATATTATATCATTTTACTGGACAGCATTTTTGTGCACATCTTTTTCCATGTAATGTGTTAGTTCTAGAGAAAACATTTATTAAAAAATACCTGTAAAATACTCTGTTTTTCTGGTTTGTTTTTTTTCTGCAGGCATGCACGTGCTAGTAATATGTGTCATGAATGATATCTTTCTGCACCTTGGTGTCCCATTTAGTATACAGTTCTTAGCTGTTCTACATTTGTTGGGTCAGTATTTACTGTTCCTGCCTTTGTAGATTGTTATTTTATTTTCCTGAGAAAGCACTGTGAAGAGCATTCCTTTCAGCTGAAAACTGGTGTAGTTGTTAGCCCCAAATGGTGACTTGACTTGGTTGTATAAGATTTGGAAGGACACTAGACTTGGTTCAAGTGTTGCCACACAGGTGAACTGGTCCATTTCCAAATACGAAACTAAACCAACTAATGAACCCCCTTCCCCCCCAAAAATACTGAGTTGGACATGGTCTTACTGGAATGGGCTCACTGCGACTACATCTTCAGCAAATGACAGATACTTCAGGGTATACTTTTGTTTTTTTACTTTATACGCCTTCTTGTAGTTGACTTTATTCTTGCTTTTTAAAAATGAAAATAGATCAAATGCAGCAAAATGATCCATGCTACTTTTTTAAGATGATGTAAAAGGTCATTTAGATTGTCATTCAGGAGGCAGAAATTCTTCAGCTAGAAACTGAATGCTGTAGCTTGAAGTTAGTAAAAGCAAGTTATAGTGGCATACATTTTTAATTAAGTATATCTAGTGTATCTTAAAAGTATTTTAAAAAACAGTTATGGCATCAGCATAGCTATAGTGATATACTGCAGCTGTCCCTGGATTAATGCAGTGAGGATATGACCTCTTAGAAACTGCATGCTCTGCGCACTTGCTGGAGTTGGCCTGTTTTCATCAGTGTGATTTTAAAAAGCATAGAAAGAGGGACTGCACTTCTGATGAGGCATATACATTACCAAAAAAAGGGAAGGGAGATGGCCAATGAAGGTCTAATTAATTTATTTAAAAGGATCTGACAGATCCTTTTAAACATCTGTCTTCTAGGTGCACCACTGTATCTCCTCAGGTATAGAGAAGATAAGAACTGTTAGAGAGGTTTCTTCCACTTCATATATACTGTGTAGTTTCAGATTATAGAACCTTTATGTGATCTAATTCTTGTTCAACTAGGATAATGTTCCTTCTGTTTTGAAATGTTGCTTTAACTTTTTTTTTTTTTAAAGTTATGAGAAAAGGAGTTGTTTTCTACTATAAACATACCAGCAGAGTTCAGGTCATCATGCAAATGTAGGACAATGGCAGAATCGTTGTGACATGTGTACAGAGCAGTTTGATAAGGTCTCTCAGCTGGTACAATGAAGGGTTGCTTTCTTCCCTGTGTTAACACTGAAACATTAAACAGAATGGACACTGAATTTTGGTGCTTTGCTGATAAACAACTTGAATGTACGCTTGTACAATGATGTATTGCAGTGTCCTTGTGTCTGTGAATGGACTTCTCACAGATTCAGAGGTAGGATTCTATATATTACCTGCTGTATATAGGGAGGTTGTGAACAGTTTTACAAATATTCTTCTTTGGGCTACTGCTAGTGAAAAAAACAATAAAAAATGCAATTCACATCAGCTGCTGAAAATCTCTGATGCATTTTCTCTAACATAGACAGCAACTTCTGAAAATATTTATGAGTCTGCTTTCTGATGAATGCTTGATATCATCCCTTAGGATATGATCTCTTTGTTGGATTAAAGGCACTAGTCCTTGCATTAAATGATGTTGGGTTTTTTCATCCTAATACTCTTTACATGTATCTCTTTTAGATGGTGCCGTCTATTACCCTGCTCAGCCTCCTTACGTTTATCTTCCCTATGAAACAGCTATTAGTTCACCAAACAAATTTTGAGATGATTTTCCTCCAACAGTTTGTAGGTTCTGAAAAATCCATTAATATCAAAACCAGATTCCCTTTGCTCTCTGTGTGTGTGTGTGTGTGTGTGTGTGTGTGTGTGTGCGTGCATGTATGTGTGTGATATTTTTTTATGCTGACCTGAAGATTTGTTTTGCTACTGGACCTGTGTAGCTGCTTAGGGTGTTGTATTCCCACTGTACTGCTTACTCCCATGTTGTCTTATCTATCAGCAATCTAATTCACGGATAGTATCAAAATTCATGATGTAGGGGAAGCTTATTAAAGATAAAAACCTCATGTGGCAGTTGCCCTTTCAGCAGTTTAAGCTTTTGATTCTTGCTTTCCATCTTTAACGTGCACTGATTATGCCTTGACACCTCTCCTGCAACACATTCATTTTTCTGTGGTCTTTCTGACAGACTGACATGAAACTGGTTGCTTTTAGCTTTTGCCATTGCTTTCAAAGCATATGTCCTGGACAGTACGTTTTCTTTCCTTTGTAGGTAAGCTTCATTTGTTTCATTAAATAGTAAACTTTTTTTTTTACAGAAAATTTACTACAAACATCGTGTTATTACAAACTGTTCTTCTTCAGGGCTTAGAATTCAGTCTGCCATGACCACTTGTCCCAGATATTCCAGTTCTGTTCTTTTGTAGATCTGTTACAGATTATTTAATTATCAAGATATTATTTTGAAGATAGACAGAATTAGAATGTAGTTTAAAGGCAAATTCAAATTATTATTCATTCTGCCTTCTTCTAAACATACGTTTCTGACATAGGAGAATTTTGAAAATTTCATAAGTATCAAATATTTCAGCAGGAAAATAATTTAATATTTTGATTGTTTCTATTTTTGTTGGTCTCTTAAACTGATCAGAAGCTTTAAATGTAGACTTTGATGATAGCTTTTTGCTAATCATGAATAAAATATTTCTAGAAGTCAATTACTTTTTAAGGCCAGAGAAAACACAAAGTACTTTAAATTGAGAGTTTTTTAAGAATAACTGATTATGTTACATAACCTAAGTAGAAGTTTAGACTTGTTAGGAAAGTATCTGTAGAATAAGGAATGAGTTTAGATGAAGACTCTTGGCTTGTCAAGTTTAACTTAGGTACTGTACGCTGGCATCTGAGTAAACAGAAGTTTGGGCATAGTAAATAGGCAGAAAAATTGCCAAGGACCATGTTCTATTCCTGGTGCCTCAGGCTAAGGATTATAGGTGACACTTGTGATGAACTTTGCAAAAATGTTTGTAATAATTGGTTCAGCTTTCCTAATTTGAACATCTATCATAGCCTTTTAAGAGGTAAACCTGGAAAAAAATGCTAGTGGTCATCTAGTCCCTTCTCCCAGTCATATTTTATATGCAAACAAAACTATTGAATCCAAACATATTGCTACAATCAAAATATTCTTTGATAGATGCCCATGTAATTTATTCCTGAAGATATCTTTCAAGGGGACAGTTCTGCAACGTCCATGGTGCTTATTCTACCACTTACCTGCACATGCTGAAACACAATGCTTTGAAAAATTTAGGAAACTCAGATTTTTTGAGAACACATAGTTTTGGACATGAATTTGAAATTTGTCAGAGAAAAGGTAGTTATCCCAGATTCCAATCGGAAT
The DNA here is from genome assembly GCF_051311805.1 of Agelaius phoeniceus. Taxonomy (NCBI): domain Eukaryota; kingdom Metazoa; phylum Chordata; class Aves; order Passeriformes; family Icteridae; genus Agelaius; species Agelaius phoeniceus. Next base: position 95,709,309 of record NC_135265.1, on the reverse strand, counting down.
GACTTCACTATCAATTTAAGAATTTATTGAAGTTGCATACCTCAATATATATTTCAGTTTCTATATTTGTAATAGCAATTTGTTTGAAGAATAGGATTGCTGGCTTAAGAGATTCTGGACAATATATTCCAGCTTCCATTTACCTTCTATGGTTTAGGCTTATTGATAAGGCAGTGCTAATCAGACCAATCTGTGGTCCTGTCCCCTGGGTTCTTTGTTTTCATTGCTTGTCTGAGAGCCTCATAGCTAGAGCCACAGAGCTGACTGGCTGCATCAGGGATGGGAGGTCAGTCTGCTCTGGAGAAATTTGCTATAGTCAGAGGAATGAGTCATTGAGCCAAACTGTGCTGTCCTCTCCCCTCCTGTCCCTGGCTGAGCTCTCCCTACTGTATTTCCCTGTGGTGCAATGGCAGCATCACACCAATTTTGCCACCAGAATTTTATTCTAGAACTGTGCTCCTTCCCCTTCCGCATTCCTCGTAGAAATTTCACACAAGGAGACACAAGGAAGATACACTGTTGAAAGAAGCGGAGGAGTAGAAATAATGTTTTGCTTCATGAAATTCCTCATTTCTTGAGGAAATCTGTGTAAAAAACAACTGTATGGGCCCCATTATCCTTGCCCCATTATCCTTGTGCTGTGAGGGGATTAGAGGAGGAGAAGGAAATTTTTCTGGGGAAACAACCAAAATCTGTAATTCAGGTATGACCAGACACAGGACGATGGTTCACAAGGCCTATGGCACATTATTCAGTAAGCCCGGATTGCAGGATTGCCACATTCACAAGATTTGCAACTGGGAGATCCCCAAAGTTCTGACTCTGCAATGATGTGATGCTGGTGTTGATGCCTTAAGTTTTAGCTTTCGTATTATCCAGATTCTGTACTCCATTGAACTTCATATAAAGTGTTAGCAAGTTCTCTTCACAGGGTAGTTAGACAAAACAATCCTTTTCCAGCCTGACAACCAAGGTCAACATTGAAGCTTCAGGCCCAAAAGGTATAAACAACAGTGAGTTGAGGAGAGCAAACTGAGAATGAGACTTCATAACCTGAAGCTGTAATTGGACAATTTACCCCAAAATGTAAATGGACCAGAACTTAAAAAAGTGTAAAAACATGTGATCTGTCATCCATCTTGGGTGGAGCCACAGCCAGGCTCTTGTACTGCCCAAGGTGAATCCTTTAAGGGCCTTTTTAATAAATACCTACTTGATTCCTTTAACTCTGTCTAGCCTCTGTTCTAGGTGGCTTCTCAAGGCATAAGGGTGAAGCTCACTCTGAGGGTAAATCAGTGGAGTCAGCCTTCATAACCATTGGCTTTGCTCTATCTAGTCTGCATTAGCTGCAGTCCCTGTCCCATTTCACACCAGACCAAGTTCTAGGGTGGGAGCTGTGCTCCAATAGTCTGTGAGCTCCATGGAACTGAGGAGCAATGTGACAGTGTTCACAGGGGTTCTTGGATGAGGGAAGGGACGAGAATGTTGGCTCCATGTTCAGAAGGCTTGATTTATTATTTTATGATATATATATATATATATATATATATATATATATATATTACATTATAACTATACTAAAAAGAAAAAGAAAGACAGGTTTTCTCAGAAGGTAGCTAAGCTAAGAATAGAAAAGAAAAGAATGATAACAAAGGCAGCTGGCTCGGACAGAGAGCGAGACCCAGCTCTGCCGTGACTGGTCACCACATCCAAACATCCACAGGAGACCAATCACGGATGAGCCTGTTGCATTCCACAGCAGCAGATAACCACTGTTTACATCTTGTTGCTGAAACTTCTCAGCTTCAGCAGGAAAAATCCTAAAGAAAAGATTTGTCACAAAAGATGTCTGCGACAGAGCAACAAGCTGGCACTGCCTGTGTTAGCTGGTCAGAAAGGCTGTAGAAGTTTCTAAGAAAGAGGGGTACAGATGCAGAGAATAGTTGATTTGGTATACATCCTCTCTTGCACCCTCATTCTGCCACAACTGTCCTTGAACAAAACGAATGAACATTATAGTGCATCATACAGTGTTGTCTTGCAATCAGTTGTTCTATTTCTTTCTATTGAGAGCATCAGTTCAGTTGAGAGGGGCACTCTGTTTCTTTGTGCCTGTACATAGTTGATCCTGAATTTACTTTGACACCTCCAAGATAAATTCAGTCTCTAACAGCTGACTGGACATGAAGTGTGTGTGGGAGATCTGTCCTTCTGGGACTTCATATGTTAGTACAGAGAAGTAATGAGATAGATACTGGAACAATAGTAGTAGGGGTAAAGAGCCATGAACAATAAACAAAGTAAGTCATACTAAGAAACCTTTTTCTAAAGATTTTCATGCAGTAATGTTTTATGTAATGTAAACTTTTAAGAAGGAATTTAGTGCTAAATGTCAAAAATTTGCTTTATGTTGCTCCATGTGAAAGTTGTTGATTGCATTAAAGAGTAATTGTAGGGACAGTAAAAAAAGTGCTAAACCACTGATTTTAAGGAATATGGCAACTAAGTGCTTCTAGAATCTGCAGTACAAGTTAAATCTAACATATTTACTAGGAATGTAGGAGGAAGATTGAATGCTACATTAATTACATTCACAGATGGTCATAAAATTAGGATATAACAACAAATACAGAGAAGGTTATAATACAGAAGGACAGAAAGAGGTTGGAAATATGAGCAAGAGACAAAATAAGGTGCTCTAGAAATATGTAAATGAAAACATCTGAAACTATGCAAAATATGAATATTCAATGGTAGAAAAGTGTTGAAAAGGAGATGTTAAAAAAGGTAAACATGATAATGGAAACTGATTAGGAATGTAGTTTAAACAAGGCAAGCATACAGGAGAGAAGGATTAAGGTTGTGTGGGCCATAGCATAAATGCCCTGAGGACATGATTGTCTTTCCTTTGCCCTAGCAGAGCAGAGGCTGCTGTTTGCATTGAGCTGGCCCTTTAGGAAAGAACTTTGGGATTTTATACCAGGTGAATCATCTCAGCTAATTTCTGTATTTGAAGGATGGATCTAGAGCAGGTGGTATTTAATTTAATATCTTCTAGCTATAGTGGTTTGTGTTGACTCAGCTGAGCCTTGTCCATTTGTTTTGAAGATCTAAGATCATTCCCTGTGACTAGAAGTATGTGTAGAAAAGAGGTAAAGACTGTGGGACTGACTTTATCCAGTAAAAGGCTTGAACAGGAAAAGGTTTTTTATCTTTTAAAGCCAGATAAAATGTGTGAGGAAATAGGCTTTCATGGTGATGTGAGCACCACCAGGGTGGAGAGCTGAATGGGTGGGTATTCTTAAAACCTGCATAGCTTCCAAGAGTTTTATACCAGAATGGTTCTTTTTACCTCTGAAAAGTATGGTAAAAGCTTGGCAGATCTTCAGGAATAAACAATCCAGTACAGAAGATATACCGGTGAGCAGTACAGGGCACCCTGAACTTTGAGAAAAGACAAAAGAACAATTCATGTGAAGCAGTTGTGCTTGCCTTTTAGCTAAATTAGGGTTTCATGCTTGGACTGAAGAGATTTGTGTAGTCTGTATCCTCAAATGAGAAGTTATCTGTTTGAAATGTATTTATGGGTTCTAAATTTAAATTACATTTTACCATTTAATGTAAAAATGTGGTGGATTTACCTTGCTTTTACCTGTTGGCAGGACTTAGGAGTGTTTTCTTCATTTAGTCATTTTGTGTCTAGTTCTGTGAGATCATGTTTCAATTCTTCCAAAAAAAGAATAGTGGTTGCTGTTTTATTATTTGATTATAAAATCAAACTCAGGCATGAATATAAAGTTCAGAGCTGGAGAATAACTTTTCTAGTCAAAAAGAGCCCTTGTTGGTGGACAGATGGAAAATATGAATCATAACAACCTACAGAGACAAATGCCAATTTATTGGTCAGGTGCCCAATAACATGAGCACAGGCACTTTTTCAATAGCAGAGCATAACTATTACTGCTAATGCCAGTCAAAAAGCACTGCACTGCTGTACCAGCCCATTCCAGAGGTGAGGCTGGCCCTAGCCTGTTGAGGCTTCTTGTTGAGAGGCAGAGAAGCTGGTGAATTTCCACTCACCTGTCTGATATTGAGACATTGCCAAAAGGAAAAAAAAAAACCAAACTGGAAACATCTTCCTGGGAAAACGTTAGCAGTTTCTTTGTGTTTGTTTGGTTTTTGCTTGGTTTTTGTTTGTTTGTTTTGTTCTTGTTGGGAGGGGGGGTGGGAGGGGGTAGGCAGGGATTTTTTTCAACTATACCAGAAAATCATTAATGATTGTGGGGATCCTGGTTTTGTGCTTACATGGATATCCTATTCATGACTGTGCAATCACTTTGGTCACTTCCCTGTCTGACTGAATTTTCAGTGCCTTAAAGGATATTTCTAAGTGGACTGGAAATTGACTGAGATGCTCAGCAATTCTCTTGACAAATTTCTTCAACTATTTAACTACTGGTGTATTGGCAAAGCAATTACATGGCTGTGAACTGAAACAGTCTTCATGTTACATGCTGACGTGTTTAGATCTCCAGCAGCACACACAGTTTCACCTGTTTTCTTCATCAGTGCATTCAGTTCTGCAGTAACAGATACATAAAATGGATGTGTGGGATTGACAGTTCTTCCAGGTAGCAAATGTCTTCTGCTGCAGCTGGGACAGGAAAGATTCCTGCAGTGGAAGACAAAGTAACTCATCATCCCAGGAGGCACAGAGTAATGTTTACTGATTTAGTTTGTAGATTTTTTACAGCCAGAGAATTTAAGATGGATGAATTTATATAGCACTAATCATCCAAGTTTCCTTAGCTTAGCCTTTCCTTAGTTTCTTAGCCTTCACATGACTTCCTTAACTATTTTACTGATCTGCTTTTTGAGATGTTGAAAATAAAAATGCTTCCATACTTAAGTACAGTCTCACTGTATTACCAGGTTTTGATCCCTTGAATTTACACATTATGTGAGTTTGTCATAAAATATACACATTCTGGAAAACATCTCTTAATTTCTGATATCAGTCTTACATTTTTTAGGCATTATTGATTCTAAATGCATTTTCACTGTTTTGCAAAGGTATGAGTCTATTAGAAGTAATAGGTGGATGGAGTGGGAGCAGGGCAGAAATTGCATTATTTCATTAATTAATGTTATTTAGTGAGAATCTGAACTAACAAGTACAATATTTGTTTTACTGAAATGGTGCATAAAGATGTAGCCTTATCATTTACTAAAATTACTAACTAGTCGTATAGGTCATGACCAGTCATTTAATTTTCCCTCATCAGTCACTGTCTGCAGCAGCAGAACCCAAGGGGAGACTGTGGCTGCTGCTGCTGCTCTTGTAGGAAGTAAATCTTTTAAGAACCAGTTTATAGGACTTGCTGTGTTTGTTCATTTTGGCCTGGGTGCTGCCCCTGGAAGTTCCCAGAAACTGCTTCTGAGAAGGACTTGCAGTTCATGACACTTCAGTAAGCAGATACAGAATAACTTGTTCAAAGGGAATCGTTCTTCTGAACTCCAGTTTAAAGCTGCTATATGCTTGATTCACCACTTTATTGCAATTATTCTTCCAAACTCTTTTGGCCAGTTTCTCTGTCATCTAGCTCCACCATAATTAGCACAAGTTTAAGATTTGAACCTGGGGGGTTTTCCCCCTTATTTTCAGTAAAGGTGTTTTTGTTAGCCACTAAATGTTTAAACCTTTTTTATGAATCCATCATATATATAGTTTTTAAATTAAAAGAGTAGACCATACTGACATTTTTGCATGCTATTTGCTATTATATTATCACCCAAAATGCAGACTCTGCAGTGTTTCTCCAAGTTGTATCAGTGAGAAACATTTGCATTGTGCCTTAATGATTCTAGATCTCCAAGGTTACATAAATCTATGCACAATTGAGAAAGGCATGCCCTAAGAAGATAGCAAAATTGTTCTGAAGAATACCGAATAGAATAACAAGTTGCCACTTGTTATTAACTTTTTCCAGCTATGTATCCTTCAAGAAGAGTTGAATGTCTGTAAGGCCTTCAGTCATATTCCAGTAGTTAAGGACATACCGTGTCTCCTACATGCAGCGTCAGACAGCAATATTTACATCTTTGGTTAGGATGCAGCTTAAAACACAGAATTGCATAGGGATTATGCATCCTTGAGTGAAAAATGGCCACTTTATTAGGTGTTAGCTGTGTATATGTGATTAATCTTTGTGCTAATTTTCATATTAATTAATTTGAGACAATTTTGGATGGATGCCATGCTAGGACTGAGCTTTTTGGCGTAGGATTTAAGTTCAAATTCTTACCAGAACAACAGCCTACCTTGAGGAAGAAGAACTAATGGACTGAGGAGCTCTCACCTGTTCACTCCTACCTAAATGCTTGTGTTCTGGAAACTCCCTAAACCTCAAAAAGCACCTGGGCTCACAACACTCTTTTGTTTGCCTCTCCTGCTGTGCTGCTCAGGCCAAGGGGACAACCAGCTGCTGTGAGGCACTTCCTCACTTGTGATTGTGTCTTAAACCAAGTGGTTTCTCTAGTAGTATATTTCTGCCACCACTGGGAGATGACTGACCTTTCCCCCTCCCCTGTTATTTGTGTTCATTAAATGGAGCCATGAGTACTCCTTCTCAGTAGTGTGTTGGGAAATTTTTGAGTATTTGAGTGATTCCTGCATGTGAAAACACTCTGAAATCATGATAGTGACAGCTTTCTTTGACCACAGTGCTTGTTAGCAGAGTATTAACCTATTTGGACAGGCTCTCTGGGACAAAGTCCTGTTGTATTGCTTCTGAGATCTCAGTTCATGTTGATAAAGTTGAATATGATTAACATAAATTTCCTATTAAGCTATATCTATGTTAAGGTGAAATTCAAAAAAATCTGCAAATGTGGTTTGTTACAAGACATTAAAATAATGTAATATAATTTAATATAATTCCTAAATTTCAGAAATTAATTTTGTTCTCAAGAAATTAGCTTCTTCCAGAGCTGTTTTGTATAGGTTTTTCCCTGCCATGTTCCTGTACTTCCAGGCACTCAAGCATCGTGCTGCAATATTGTTATTGCTGGAACTTCTCATGATCAGAGTGTGGTATTATAATCATAACTTATTTGCTGGATGTAAATGGATGGTAGCTGAAACGAAATTTCTTTTCACCTGTATAATCAAAAAATATTATTTGGATTCCTAGAGGTGAAAGGAGGCAAGCTGAAACTTCATCTTTGAAGAGAAAATTTCAGAGGCACTTTGTCACTGTCATGTCGTGGTGCAGACATCTGTCAGACTCTATTACAAATCCAACTTTCTTATTCGATGAGTTACTCAATTTGCAAATTGAGACCTCTCTGCTTTGTTAAAAATTATCACTGCTCATCCGAAAACCCTAAGTGTTTAAAAGTATAAGATGACAGCTTGAACGCTTAGGGATGTGGACTCTCCTTATAAGGACAAATTACCTTTCTGGATGTCACATTTAAATGTTTGGCTGCCTATCATCTACAGGGAATTTAACATGATAAATCTTTTTAGATCTCTGAGAGCTGAGGAATTGTAAGTGAAGTGCACGAAAGGTGTTTGAGGTTCAGGTTTTTTGTGTGCATCTTTTACAGAGTAGGTTTCAATCGTCTCTGATTGCAAGTACACTTACTGGAAGATATTGCTTCAGGTCACCTCCTTTATTCAAAGATTTGAAGCTGTTGTCTTCCTTTTTTAATCTAAATAAGGATTTTTTTGTTGTTGTTTTTACTAAATATATGTATTAGGCTATTTTCTAGCATGAACCAGAGTGGATGAACCTAAAGATGAAAAGGTTAATTTTATAGTTGTGTGACAAGCATACAAAGGTATAATTGTGGGGTGGATCTGGCCCATCATTTCAGTATGCCATTTTGTAATTTCATTGTCAATCCCAGTAATATTTGCTATTCATAGGGGAATGAAGATATATGTGGCTTTTATTATTTACATTAAAAACGGATGTTGATATGGATTCTCCTGTGGCAACAAAAAATATTCTCATTCTCATTTCTTGGATTTGTGCATATTTTGGCCTTGCTGTTGCATTTTGTTGAGATAAATAATAAGTTTTAGTAGTATTGATGTAATTCTTGGTGAATATATCCCATTAGCTAAGTGCCATTCATCTGTGGGCATTCTGATTCCATCCAGTTTATTATGCACATTTTATTTAGGAAGTAGGTTACTCTCTGAAGAAAACAGCTTTGCTCTCCTGACATATACCACCAAAAATTCTATAACCTGTTGAGAGATTTTAAAGGCACACCTTCAGTTTTGCTTACTGCCATCCTTTTTAGCCTAGCTTCAAAACTGAATATTTTTTTCAAGCCTAATTACTGTCTTCAGCTCTGGGCCAGCTGTGGTCTCTCCCTTCATGGTTTGAATACAGAAGGAAAAGAAGCTGCTTTCACAGGCCTGAAATATCCTTAGGTTTGGCTGTTATAGAAAAGAATACAATAGGTTGCTTCATTCTTTGAAGATCTCAGCGGTGCAACAGCTTTATCCTTTCAGTACCAGGGATGCTTCTTAGTCTTCTACCAAAATAATTTGTCTAGAGGTTGAGAAAAGGTGAGTATGACTTGGTTGATTGGTTGGTTGTTTTTTTTTAACATCTGGGCTGTTACAGCCAGTGTCTACTGGCCATAACACAGTGAGCTATTTCAGAATTAACTGTAGAAAAACAGGTTATTCTGGATCATTGAATTTGCATATGAAGACTTTCATTCTAAGCAAAAATCTTCTGCAAGCTTGGAGAGGAACTTACCTGCTCCTCCTATAGCAAGGTGTTGCTGAGACTGTTGTGCTGAGTGAAGCCCCACTGTGATATGTGACAGATCATGAGCAAGCACTGATGGGTACTACTGTACACACCACAGCTGCTCCATAGCCTGTCCACACGGGCACCAGGCCTGGGGGAGTTTCAGATGCACTCCTGTATGCGATCCTGTGCCCAGCCTGAGAAACAGTGTCTGAGATGGCATCAGCCCAGGCCTGTGCCCAAGGTCCTGAGGTGAAGGGAGTTTCCCTTCTCAAGTCCTGTCACTTCTCTGGTTCTCTGAGAGGAGCCCTGGCAGGTTCTGGAAATAGTCAGTGCTAGAAAGTGGAGCACATAAGAGGTTTGCGGCAAAATCCTACAAGCCTGCGACTGAAAAAACTTCTGTGGTGGAGGAGCATATCTCAGCACAACTCAGGTGGGAGACTGCCTGCAGGTGGGTGTTCAGGCCTGTCAAAAAGAAGCCTTCTTCTGCTGAAAGGTTTAGGTCTTCTCAGGCAAGTCTCCTTCCACATCTCCTGGCACTGTCACCTTTGACAAAGCAATGAATGTCGCTTCCTTGCTCTGCTTACAGTATGCGAGCAAATGAAGCAATCCAATAGCACTGAAAAAGAAGCCAGAACAGGTTACTTTTGTTGATCATGTTAACTCCTTAAGAAAATCAGTACTGAAAAATTAAACAGTGAGAGGAATGAAGTGGCATTCCCAATACATTGAGTCCCAGTAATGTGAAGAGCATGTCACACCAGCTGTAATTGCTTTTGTTTTGACAATACTCTGAAAAACAGAAGACTCAGCTGTGACGTTTCTCTTTACTGGAGCTGCAGCTTAAGTATCTGAAGGTTATCACAGTACAGAAACAATGTCCATCTGTCCTCCCTAAGTTACAATCTTTACAGATTTGGCTGCATACTACTCAAAATATGACTTTTCTTAGGTTGAACAGCATATGAGTGACAGAACTGAGACTAAGCCTAGTTCCTGACTGTCCTTTTAGTGCTTGGTCCATTGAGGTACCCTCCTTCCCTGCAAATGATTTATATGTGTAATACTGCTTTCCCTTGCATATTACCTAGGAAATAAACCCACCCAAATATTGCAGGAGTGGCTGAGGCTCTGTTCACTCTCCCACTGCTTGGAAATGCAAGCAGATATTAAAATGCATTTCCAGAAAACAGTGGGTTTGGAATTACATTTTACCAATGTCACCATCTTGTGGGAATTACATTGTACCAATATCACCAGCTTGATGAGTATTTGGTGCCATGGAAGAATTAGAAGCATAAAAGACTGAAAATACTAAAATACAGGGGTATAAGGGTGCTACATATTAGTTTATTCTGGAAGATCATGGGGTAGGTATTTGAAAGGTAGAAAGCTATGACTTAAGATGAGGAGCAAAAGAAGTGCTAAGCATGAAGGAGAGTGATGGAGGAGAAGATACATAAAAGGAAAAAAAAGGGGAAATAAGTGCAAGGAAAAGGGTAGGAAAACCAGTTAGTCCAGTGTAGCAGCAGGCTATTGAAGAAGGAGGACAGTAGGTAACTGGAGACCATTGACCAAAGGAACTACAAATATTTACTCAAGTCATCGTAATTTTGACTTTTGAAATCCAAAATTGCCTTTCAAGACTATTTTTCCCACATAGACAGAAGGGAAATTTCAGCTCTTTTGCAGAGATAACATGCATATGTGTAAATTTTTCTCAAATGCAGTTGATCTTTGATGCTACAAACAAAAGCATATGGATGTTGTTTGGTTTTCATATATTTCTACACATATGCCATGGATTTCTAAATTACTTTTCTATTGTCTAAACAAACTAGATTAGATGGATAAGCTATCTTCTTCAGAATTTTAACGTGAAAATTCTGTTTTGGCAAAAATGTAATATCCAAAGTTAAATGCCTTTAATTTCACAATTTTCCTGGATTCCGTGGCTTGGTTATTTTTTGTACTTACAAAATAACATTCATTTGGTTTGTTTGGTTTCACTGAATGTGTGCAGTATTGAAACTATTGCTTTAAAATGTCTGGTTTTCCTCCTACAATGCTCTACTAGCTTATTTCAGGGAAAATATACAAGCCTCTTTTTTTAAAGAAATTGATTTGATTTAAGTGTCCGTGATTTTTTTAACATATACAGTTGAGTCAGCTGTGTGGAGTATCATGGGCTTCAGTGGTTACACTAGTCTGAGGGGGGAAAATGATATCACAAGAATGGAAACAAATGTGTTCTCTCACTCTGATCATGAAGCTTTTAATTCCACACTTGGGGAAACAGCAGGATTTACTGGGGTCAGTTGTACTCCACTGGGATATGTATTATTAAAGTGTGTATATATGTGCGTGTAAGTGTTGCAGGGAAGAGTAGAAGGTCAGAACATACTTTGCAGTTTTATTACATTGCATTAGATTTACCTTTTAGAACGTATTTGTTCTCAAAATTAGACATAAAACATCCCCCAACCCGGCCCCCCCCCCCCCCCCCCCCCCCCAAGCACATGTGTTTTCTTGATAAATATTTAAATATTTGCATTTACCCTTTATGTGCAGTATATATGCTTATTATGAGCAGGAATAGGAAAATAACCATGCAGGTTTTTTTCATTTTAAAGTTACTTTTACTACTTTTCTGCTGTTGGACATTGTGTACTTTAATTTTTAGAATCAGTTTAGGAACTCATTTTTGTGACACTTCTCACAGAACTTATCCTAAGGTGCCTATATGTTTATTTGTGTGTGTCATGTACCTGGATATCCTTTCCTAATTTCTTCTATTGCATCCCTGGCAATGGCTGGAAGCTGTGCCTGTTGTGCTGTTGGGATGCTGTGGGTTCGGAGTTGCAGCAGGGTTACCTTGCAATGTCTGGGGCAGAAGGGGGCTCCCAGGACCTACTGCTCAGGTTTGGGGTGGGAGAGGAGGGGGAAAATGTTGGTGCAATAGCTCTTTTGGGGTGCACTGGGGACCAGCCTGCCCTATGTCTGCTGTGGAATCAGCAAAACACAGAAATTACTTGAAAACAACTTTGGTACAGTCTCATTCTCCTCTTATCTTGTGCTTTGTTCTTGGGGGTGATTGCAAAAGGGAGATCTTGTGTGTGCTGAAATTCAGAGCTGTTAAAATTTTTCAATACTTAGAATCACTTCTTAGAATGTAAAGCTGTATACTCCCAGCTCGCACAAATGTGAGACTGCTCTCAAACTTCATGCTTTCACCTTCACTAGTACATTAGAAAATGTAGTATGATGCATCCACTGCAGTTATATTTAAATTTCCTTTCTGTTTTTATTTAGATTAATATGAGAAGAACATAATAATTTTAATGTACATATTAATTAGGGCCGGACAAAGTTGAAAGAAATCGTAATAACTACTAGATATAAAAATGGCAGAAGGATCCATCTGCTGTGTCCATATCCTATGTTCTTCATTCTGCCTGCAGGATTTGAGCCACTAAAGGAAATTATAACGAAATATTTTTTTTTAAATTTTAAGGTTTTTTCCTACTTCCTGAACAATTTACACTGATTGGATTGCAGCCTGAAATTTCCATTTTAGCTGCTGTTGCTTTGAGTAAAACAATTACTTTTTATTAAAAATGTCAATTCAAATGATTATTTAAATCTGGGCTTAACAAAAAAAAAAAAAAAAGAAAACTCGTGGCTTCTTGGTGTTGTTTTGCATGGGATTCTCTGCTATGGTAACTGGCCATAATTTTATTGAATTGATTTAATTGGTATTAATGAAAATTACATGTGTGTGTAAAGGGAGGATACAATTCCTTTAGGGCCTTAAATTGTCCTGAAGCACATGTGCAATTTCCATTACTCTTGATGAGAGTTGCATTTTTCTCAGCAGTGAGAATGAATTCCTTGGGACCAGATTGTGGATTACCTTTGTGGAAGTGGTAGCATAATACTTTTTGGCATGAGCATTTGCAGTGTTCAGAATGGGGGTCAGAGTCGTGACCCAGGGAACAGGCAGGGCAGCACCCCAATTCCTTCTCCCCCTCAGCCAGCTCTGCACCAGCAGCTTGCAGAGCTGACTGCCTTTCTTTAAGTTCTCTGTTTCCCATTCCTGAGCTTTTGAAAGGATTTTAGGAACTTTAACCTGAAGGAAAACCCTGGCTAGGCTCCTCATCTTTTAGAAACTACTGGTGAACTCCTCATGCATATGAAACTGCAATTCCAGAATGAGTTATTTTAATTTTTGAAACGTTTTCCTAATATTATAACCATGTTGGCAGTTACAATGAATTGTAACAGCAAACTTACAGAAACAATTAACCTGGTGTATGGACCTTGGGGTAAAGATAACGCAGCTCTTTGTGCCCTTCCTCTGTGCCCATCATCAAATTCATGTTGCCTAACATCCTTTTAGGTGTAGATCATTATAGATACTTTTATGAAACTGATATCACTACATTGCAGTGTTAATTTAGTCTGAGTAACTAGTCCAGTTGCAGTAAATAGTTCATTATTTTTCTTTTAGTCTTCATTACAGAGATACTTAACTTGCCTTGGTCACAGGCATGAAATAAAATGGGAGATTTTAGCTTCTTTTACCAGAAATGGCAAAAGGGGAAACTCTACATTGATTGAAGAAACTAATGTAATCCATTATTATGACAATTCCTGGTAAGTTTGAGTTGTGAAATCAGTGTTTTGATTTGACCTTTAGATACAGTCCTATTGTTTACAAAAAAAAAAAAGTTATGAAGTTTATATAAAGTCTGATAAACATTATAATAAAGGGGGAAGGTTTTTTTTAATAATTTCTTTCATTGACCATAATTTCTTTGTTTTGGCAGCATATATTCTGTGCTGATGGATCTATGCATAATTTAATCACAGACTGCATTTCTAACTCTTCCTGCTAATTTCATTGCTTGTGGAAATATATTCCTTGCTGCAGTAATATGCATGCTAAAGTATCAGTATGTAGAGACAATGGAATGAGTTGAGGGATTTACTGATTTTGTCTGAAATACTTTTTTTTGGTAGTGTTTATGCAATAGAAGTTAGTATAGCATTAGAATTTCAGTCAGTCCAACCTTTGGCAATGATTTATAGCCAGAGTTTTAAATGAAATTGGGAATTAGGGGAGAAACATTATTTTCTAGTCAGGTCAAGCAGCTGTGTTGTGAACTAGGGGTATTTCTTCTTGACTTACACCCAATCTGTGTGATCAGGAACTCCAGTCTCAGAGAGCGTATAATTTTAGCAGTAATTGCTATTTAAATTCCAGTCTTACCAGTTAAAATGATGAGAGGAAAATGGAAGATAAACAGATGTTCTGACAGTGTAGAGGCCAACAGAACCTCAGACCCCATGGAAGGCACCAGAAGTTCTTCCCATAGGGCATTCAAGAGTGGCATCTTTTCTGGTATGTTTTTATTCTGTGATGCTGTATTAAAGTATTTCCCTGTCTCACCAGTAAGTGAAGAGCGCATTCCTTTGCTGTTAGTGCAGAATGAGTACCAGTTATTTCAACTGCTGTTTCCTACCACTCTGCTGTGAGCTGAGGAACTTCATTGGAGAGCAGCTGTGTTACATCTCTTCCTCACCATCAGCATTGCTTCTGCTGTGGTGATGGAGCTGCCTGGGTGCAGAGCAGCAGAGCTGCCACCTTGCACCAGTGTTGATGCCCATCTGAGTCCCTGCTCATCCCTACTGCATCTGCTCCCTGTGCATGCCAGGAGCAAGGCATGAGCAGAGAATGGCTGAATTCTTACACTCCTCCTGGCAGTTTGGATAGAAATAGTAATTTCTGTACCAATATAAAACAGAAAAGGAGGAGATCAGCAGCTATGTGGTCTAAACTGTGGACAGAGATTCAGCACAAGTGTCACCGAAAGAATGATTTAAGGAAGTATGGCAATGTTATCAATATACAGGGTGGGCTTACCAAAGGCAGATCTTTCTCATCTACCTGGGTAGCTGTTTGTATAAGGCTTGTTTGATACCTCTTTCTCTTGACAAAGAACATTTTTATGGTGTTTATTGAATAAACACCAAAGTTCCACTTGACAATTGGTTCAGTTAGAGGTTAATACAAGAAGTCTGAAATGGCAAAGCTTTTGTTAAAGGGATAATAACAAAAGGTTATCATGAAAAAGCAGTGTGGAGACAAAAAGTGGAGGTGAAATTCCACAAAGAATGATTTTAGAACCACTTCAACTTATTTTTTTCCAGTATATTCCAGGAATACTCCTTTGTAGTTTGTTGGCAGCATGACCTATAGAGGTATTGAACAGATTAGCAGGCAGTAGAAGGTGGATGCCTTTTACAATAGGAATAACAGTAATGGCATGAGATCCAATAGGAACAGCAAGATCATGCAAATAGTGATTAGTATTTACTTTCACTATTAATGTCAAAGACTTATTCATTGGAAATGACTGTAAAAAAAGTTATATGATTGTTTTATCTGGTCACCAGCCTAAAAGCTTCGTGTGATCTTCAGGTATAAGAAAATGAGTAATGGCAGAATTAGGATGAACTAACAAACGTACCTGCAGCAAAGGGATATGGGACTATTAATAGCATTGAAGTTTGGCTGAGTGAGACCATATAGAATAGTGTCTGCAGTTCTGGGTGAAGCAGAAGATGTGAACAGTGGTCTCCTAAGAGAAAAGGTTGCAATAATACAAATGAAAATAAAGATGACCTGTTTTCATGTTACTCTTGGAAGATGAGTAAGTTGGGGGAAAAAAAAAAGTGGCCATGAAGAAAGACATTGAAAATGAAAGATTTCTAGGTATTTAGAAGAGTGAGACTTTGGAAGAGCCTAAAAGCAGTGGAAACAAAGCATGAATTTCAGAAGTGGATAGTGCAATGCATGTGACAGAACTTGACACAAGAAAATCCTTGGCCATTTTGCTGCAGACATTGCCAGATGCCCTGCAATGTTTGCAATGAGAATGAAGTGCCCACTAAGAATTTCAAGCATGTTCATTCGTAACCCAAAGATGTTTCCTGTTGTTTCTTCAGCAAAATATAACTCTGCTGTTTGGGGTTTGTGGAGAGAAAGGGTTGGTGTCTTAGAAAGCAAGTGAGCCTGAAAACATTCATCAGGAGTAGTTCAGGAAAATCAGTTACGTGACACTGAACCAGGGGAATTACCCTCTTGAAGTCATGGACTAGAAAGTAAATGAAGATTGACAGCAAGAGGCAGTACTTACTGATACTAATATTAACAAAAAAAATTATGCTGACATGTGAGCTTAACTTTGTAAAATTATGCAAGCTGTTTATGAGACAAATTTATAGGCACTGTGTATAATGGAAATTAAAACCAGTGAACAGAGAATGAATCTGATTATACTAAATTTGTAGGTTTTGCAGTCATGAATGGGTGAAGAAACAATATGAAGTGACCCAGACAAAAGAGAAAATATGCACAGGGTGAAAGTTGAGGTTTTCTTAAGAAAACATGAATTGATAGCCATATGAAAATGTTTACTGAAATATTGATGTTGGAAATATTCAGTGTTCGAGAGACTCATGAAACAGCATAACATCAAAATGGTTTTTTGCTAACCTTTGTGGTTGCCATGTAGGTGATAAAAGTAAGGTCAAAGTATAACTCAGCTTTAGATGCATCCAGATAGGTAATAAGCACAATTTACTGAGAAAGCATTGTTGAAAGCTCTCTTCCTACTTTTGTTAATTTCTGGGTAATTGTGTTCAGTAGAGACAGTTATTACTGCAATGTGTTTGATAAACAGAAGAGAAATATGTGTTTCAATATGGACGGTTGGAACAGTGTCAGCTGACACAACTGACAGCTTAGAAGCATTTGAAAATAGGGTACTTGAATAAGGGTGGGAATATGTCAATTTCCAATAAAATAGAGGAGAATTAAGGAAAATTAAAACTGAACATAAGAGTTCAGTATTCGTTTTTGTTAATAGTCAATTTAATGAATGTGTGGGGACAGCAAGAATAATACTTTGCAAAAGTCTGCAAATTACTTTCACTTGTGCCCTTCTTTTTTCATTAATTCAAAAATTTCACAAAAACTTTTTTTGTGTACTGAAATATTTCAGGCTTGGTTTCTGCTAGCATTTTGACTGAAATAAATTCAACCGCTTATGAGTTAAAAGAGAAAGAAAAATAATGTTCCTATTGCAGAGTGAGTCGTACGTCCTCTTTGATCAGGACTTTGGTTTGTTGAGTTTTTTCCTTTTCAAAAGCATTTCAGTCTTTGGCTTTTAATATATTAGCATAGCCCATAGAAGACCAAAATTGGCAGATGGAAAAATCTGTTAAATACATTCAAAAAATCACTTCAGGACATGTTTGTTGATCTCTACAAGGAAGTCTATTACTACTTAACAACTTGCCCAATCCTACCTCTGAACCATAGCAAGATGCAATTTTTTTTCACCTGCACTTTCTGACCAGAGCTGGCACTGCAGCTGTATTACAACATCTGCTTATTGCAATGTTCTAAAATGTTGTCTATGATTTTGTTATCAGCAACAGAATAAGATGGCCATGCTTAAAAAGAGGAGAGAGCGGAATATCCTGTGACAACCCTGATCAATTTTATTATTACCTTGTGCAGTACATACATTTGCTGAGACTATTTCTAATTTTGTTTTGCAGTTTCATTCTATGTCATTGCACATTTTGTTATAAGGATAATGAATTCCCCATGAGAATAAGAATGCTGCTCTGATTATAAGTTACTTGATTAAACTGTTTCACCAGAAAAAGAGTGAAAAAGCTTGATGTTGTGATTTGAACAGTGCCCCAAACATTTGCTTAGCTTCTGTCTTTTCTTTCTGGATGCCACACAGCCTCTCCATAACATCAGTGATTTGTGGTTGCTTTCTGCACTTCACTTTTATGGTGTGGGAGGAATATCTGGATATGCCAAGAAAGATGAAGACCAGGCTAGGACTGACCGAAGGAGCATGAGTCATGTATTATCGCACTGAGTCCCTGTGTATGCGTTGCTGAACTTCCTCTTGGGAGAAGATGTTGTTCAAAGAAGGCTTGTAGCTTCTTGAGTTGTCCTTGCATGTTGTGTATGGCCTGCAAACAGTGTGGACTCTATGGGTCATGAGTCTCCACTGAGATGTATCTCTGTTGCAGTCAGAAGAAATTGATGTGTTTTGCTGTTCTGTAGCATCATTTCCACATTAATTCTCAGACCTTCAAATGCTGTTGTGTATGACATCCATAATGCCTGATGGCATTACTGTCTTTCATTTTGGGAACCCATCCCTGCCTAGTTTATGTTTAATTCTTGGAGAAGTTTTGGGGGAGCTAATTTTTCAAGCAGATAAACTGGTCTGTGGGTGTTAGAGCTGAGTGAGCTGAATAGCTGTCGATAGGAGAAATAATTGCTGTGCTCAGAGCCATGGGGGCTGGCCAGTGCCTGACTCAATCCCTCAAGAGCTGAAAGAAAGTAGAAAAACTAGAGAGGAACAAAGCATGTATGCCCAAGGACACGTGTGGGCAAACAGCAGTGCTGTTTTTGAGGGATTTGCAACATTTCCTTCCCATACTTAGGAAGAACCTTCCAAAGGGACAGCACGAAGCTTTCCTGTTGAAGCATTTTGCAGCGCAGCATTTATTAACTTTGCCTGCCAGCTCTTAAGTTATTTTGACAAAAGCTTTATAACAGTTTAAAAATAAGCCTGTACATAATGGTCCAAAACTTGTTCCCAGTTACATGAGTTATTATTTATTCCCTTGACTTCAATCAGCAAACGAAAGCAAAATGTACTCCTTAATCTTGAAAAAGAAGCAGTGTTAATAGCAAGAATTATTTTGTTTGGTAAGGATGGTACAGCCAGATTTTAAATTGTATTGGTTATTCTCTAGAACATGTTCTATATGACATTAGTTTGAAAGAAATTGTATCACTGCCAGCACTTTGAAAGACCAACAGGAAACAGCTCCTGCAACAAGGCTCTTGTATATTCATCAGCTGCTGTATATTACATACTCCAAATTGCATGAAAAAATGGGGATCTCTGATAACACACATTTTGAAGAGGGATTTACATTTAATAAATGTTTACAAGTATTTTCATAAACTCAGCTTATGACAGTGTTGGCTTCATGTGATTGATTACTCAAATGTTGCCTTTCCTCAAATATAGATTGTGCAGTTGTCTCTAGGAGTTATTTATATTTCCTAGTATTTATGATCTGCAAGGCAGCTTAGTTATTAACATTAGTTATAGCTATTTCTGTAGATATTTATCTGAACCACAAGTTTTTGACACATTTCTTTTTCTTTAACAAGCAAAGCATATCTACAGCTATAAAAATGTTCTCTGATACAGAAAAATATATGTACAATACACCTATTACCTAGAAATACTCTAGTGAGGGTGCAGTTTTGGTTTCCAGTAGAGAAAAGTGTAATATGCAAACAAAATGCCACTCTAGTAACATTGAAGAAAATTTAATTTTATTTCTTTTTCCTCTGATTAGAGACTTATTTTGTTACAGATAGTCTTCACCCTTCTCCATACCTAACTTTCTTCTTTGGGGTGGCAGAGTATTGGCAAGCATATTGCTGAAAATAATTTAGTCTGAAGTAAAATTTTCAATTTATGATTGAGCTTGCTTGTTTTGAATTAAGTCACTTAGCTGCACAGTGGGTGCATGCATGATATGATAGTTCAGATTTAAAAAACAGCGATGCAGTGAGATTCTAAGTAAAAGTCAAGCCTCACCTGAATGTGACACAAGGGCGATGTGCAGTGATCGGGGTGTGGTGTGCAGCAATTGGTCCCAGTGACCAAGATTAATGAAACTCACATGGGTTTTAATTAGTGCAGCTGCAGTCATCAATTATCTAGAGAACACAAATATTGTTATATTTTGGGAAATTCTTGATTTATTTTATTCCACTGGCCAGTAGATTTAGATGAATGAGTTCTCATCATAAACATTCTGAGAAAAACTGCCTGAGGCCATGGTTTATTATTTAGGACACAATCAGTAAGACTGAGCGCTACTGAAGAAAACATTGTAAACTGGTCTCAGTATTAATTTGGAAAATTTGCTGAAATGTGTGGCCTTGTATGGGTCGTCAGAAACATTAGAACATCTCAAACAAAATACAGAACAATCTGTCAGGCGGGGAATGTGCAAGGATTATTGTCCAGCAGCTGATCCATAACAGAATGTCAGTGCATGTACACTTAAAGCAAGTATCAACAACATTTAATTTGACACATAATGTGGTCTTCTTTTATTATCCTTTAAGTGCATGTCTTAGAACACTGAAGACTGGACAAGTAAGTAGGGGGAAAAGAGCTGAAACATGACAAGCCTTTGCAAGTCTGAGAAAAATCACAATCTAGAGCTTTTCAGAGGTATATGCCTTTTCAAGGCAACTCTTTAAAATAGATGCAAGGAAAAAAAATGGGAGGAAGAAGGAAGCGTGATTAAAAATTCCTTACTATAATTTAATTTGAAAATGTGGCTTTTCTTAATGTGGTCTGAAACCTGTGTACAAACACTTAAAAATAAATTAATATGAGTGCTAACTACTAGGAGCAACATCTGCATCTGTCATTTAAATTAAGAAAAGGACACCACTATAGACATAAAGATTTTTCAAAAAGTTAAATGATAGTTTGCCTGCATGTACTTTTGTTCCTGAATGTTTTGCTATAATTTGCATTTGTCTATTCTCATCTATAGAAAACAGGTGCACAATGCTGCTCGAATCCCTGTTCTTATTTTTCACCCATCTAAACTGCTTAACAAGGCAATGCTTAAATATGTACAAGAACATTAAAATTCATTTACTCAGAAGAGAAGAATGGTTCAAACCATTACACTTCCATGACCCAGTTCAGAGCCGTTTTTTCCCCTGTTTTCATCCTTTCCTCTTTCTTCCTATTTCCTCCTGTTGAAATTATTAGCTGAATTCCAGGTCAATGTAATTCTAGAGAAGATTATTACTTTTGTTGGGGCATAGCCCATTGTCCCTAGAAAGGGAAGATGTTTACATACTGCCAGCATACTGGAGTGGAGACTGTCTTGTTACCCAGCCTTGCACAGTAGGGCACATGTATCTGATGTCCTTATTTCTCACTGGTAGCTGTCACGCTGACAATTGGAAAATGCTGTAATTTCCTTAGTTTGCATTATTTTTATATCCCCTATTGTTTTTACACATGACCTTTACCTCCATTCTCCAATTAGCAGAGTGAAAGCCATTGTTCATTGAGCAGAGGTATTTGTGCCCAAGGGAGCAAAATTTATTTCCTGTATGTGCTGTTGTGGGTGGTGAGGATTCTTTAATACTAAAGAAATAAACCTTCATCTTAACCTTTGTTTGATTCAGACATTATTGAATTTGGGCAGGAACTTCCATCAGCTTATGAATAATTGTCGTACCAGCAGTCAGTGAATGTTTATATAAATGGTTATGAATTGTGTGGGCCCTTTATAAAACATGCAATGGTTAACTAATTTAACTGAAGATTTCTCCTAGCTTTTTCCATTTTCTTTGAATCTGTATTTCCTAGCTAATACAGAGACTGGGCAATCGCTATAATTGCATCAGTTGTATTAGTTAAAGCAGATAAGAAATTAGAGAAAATGCAGTCATCTCAGAAAATAGTTCAGAATCAGAAATGTAAATCAACACATGGCATTGTATTTATCATGGAATAATGAATCTGGACAATTTAAGGTTTAAATCTCCTAGAAGGGCCGATCTTTTTGTTTTCTGGTCAAAGTATATTATTTCAATGTTGATGCAAACTCTTGTTTCTTGTGCTACTCTTTATTGCCTTTATATCAAGTGATGTATTCCAGCAATATCATGGGACTGATCCTATAATGTGTAGAATAAGTTTGAAAAAGTATTATTTAGTTGCTCAGTTTTCAAAAAATGATACTTAAACAGTTCAAAAACCACTTTGCTAGTATATAATTTACTACCAAAGCATTGCCTTTTGGAGACACCTCATCTTTTGGAGATACCACATGCAAATTCAAAACCTGATGTGAAAACCATAATTTTGAAGATATTTAGTTTTTCTAGTTACTGGTCAGAAATAAGTTTATGCCATTGTAATCAGAGCTTCTAATAGTTAAGGTTATTGCCAGTTTAAAGCTTTGCTTTGTTTTTATTTAAGATTGTGTGAAACCTTTTGATCACGAATGGGATTTTCATATTGAAAATACTACGTGCTTTTGGTAGCTTTGCTGCTGATAAAGTAATAATTTATTATTAATAAAGTCAAGTCCTAATTTGTTAATAAAAGATCTGCTGGTAGTTGTTCAGTAAAGTAGAAATACTGGTTTAATCAATATAATTAATTCCTCTTGTATTAGTATTTAATTACTTAGTGATTTGATCTGACTTGTAGTTACCTGTTGCTAAAATGGCTATTAGTACTTCTAAGCAAGTGAGAATATCAGGAAGTTTTAGCTGATTTACCAACTTATCCCTTGGCCCAGGAGTATTTGTGCAATCAACATTTTCCTGCTTATTTGTGAGAGCTGAAGTAAAGGTAGTTTTTCATACTCAGCTTCACATTTGCAATAGCCAATTTCTTGAAATAAAGTTTGCTCGCTTGTTTAACTCATGTTGTTATGACAGCTGTATTCCAAATCTCTCTTTGGATTTTGTATCAGTCTCCCTAGGTGAATTTTGAAAGACATCATTAATAGGTGATTGTCAGTGACAAATCTAAAGCTGTTATCAAGAAGGAGCTTCTCATGCTAGCCAAGTGACAGTGCTGCTGCTTAGACTTTCTCTCACAGATGTTTTGGTTTCAGGGACATGAACAAAACCAAGTAGTTTTATCAGTTGTTCTGCTGGGTTTTGCTCTGTGATCTGAGCAAAAATTGGATGGAGCGCATAGATTGTGTGCATGACTCTGTGCATTGCTCTATTGTTGTTCCTAACCTTTGGCTTAGATCAATGTTTGGATAGGACATACCAAGCCCCCTCTGGCTGTGTTTACTGCAGATTTCCCCAAGCTACCAACTATCTGGTTTCACATTTTTAGTGGCTGCTTTCTGTGTTGGTCTTCTCTGCTGTCCCTTGACCGATTTGTGAAATTCCACACTTTCTTCAAACATCCACACTACTAATAATTTATGGAAATGGCCTTGATTTCAGGTAGACTTGAGCACAATCCTTTTATACATGCACCGCCAAAAATATGATGAATTAATTTTTTTTTTTTGGTCAGCTATCCTTAACAATTGTTAGTGATCGTATAAAACAACAGGATCATGTCCATAGCAATATTGTTTTCAAACTGGAGTCATAAAATTCTGGGGATTCCCACATATATGAAAGTAGTTAGTAGTTAGTCATTCAAAAGCTTCACAGCCTTGTCACCTTGCAGTCATCGAATATTTTAATTGATACTTGATTTTCTTTTCTATTTGTTCTTCTCACTGGCTGCTCTATATAATATCTTGTTTCATATAGTCCTATTTTAATTTGAATGAGCTTATTTTTGATGATGCTGTATTATACTGAACTGTATGTTTTTAGGGTTTTTTCCAGCTCAGGTCAGTTTGTAAGTAAAATTATACCTTATTGGTTGTATTCAAAATAAGTAGTATCCAGCAAGGTATTCAATCTTTGTGGTCAGCTTGGCCAATAACAGATCTACTTAATGACTTTCTTATAGAATGTTGTCAATAAAATATTAATTTCTGATGTAGCTTCTTAAATCCTAATTAACCTATTTTCATAGGTTACCATGCTACCATGCTACCTTGCATAACAATAATAGTATACCTTATGCTGCTATTTAAAATATTATAATTTGATGTAATGTTGCTTTTATGATGAATACATACCTCTAAAAAGCATGGTAGGTAAAAGGAAGTTACAGTGCAACTTCATGGGTTGGGTCTGGTTAGCGAGCTACTTTAATTACTTCATCTCTGTCCGTGGCTTGGAAAAGAGAATTCTTACAATTATTTAACTCTAGATTGGGGGCAGATTTTGGCCAATATGAAGATACATGTTTTTTCTGTCTTTGGGGTTTTTTTGGTAGTCATAGACAATTCTTGCCCACCAATCTGACCAACTGTCAATATTATACTTTCACATGCAGAACCTATAACCCAGGAGGAAATGAACCCAAACAAATAGACTACAAACCCCAAACTTACAATTCAGCATCAATTATGTATAGGTGGTGTGAGAGGATGTTGCAAGCTGTCTGCCAGATGAACCTCTTGTCTATAATGGTTTGCTTCTGCCTACAAGATCCTTATGCCTTTAGTTTAGCTTTGCTTACCTACGGGTTAATGTTCTGTGTTTATGGGTGTTATGCAGGAAAAAAAAAAAAAAACAAACTATAAATAGAATAGTACAAATTGCTTATTTTTGCCATTTGGAGGCAAGTTTTCTTTGTGGCCATTCACTGATTTTCTTTAAGTAACCCGTCTTAATTTATATACAAAGAACTGCTGAAGGAAAAATTATTTTGAGAGTATGCATGTGGAAGTACTTTCCACAGAATTTTTCATCTCTGCAAAATACAATGTATCTTCTCCAATGTCATGCTACCCTTTAGCTCTGAAGTTTTATTTTGTGTTTGTGGAACATAATTGTCATGGTGGGTCATTGTTTTGAAAAGTTGATAAGGGCTAATGTAGTGATGGTTTTTGAATTTCAAGAAAAGGACTTGAACTTTTTTAAACTTGAACATTTGTAAAGGAATGGGAACCAATGTACTTTTGCTATGTCTTACTCAGCATAGTGCCTGGGCTTATGCATTGTGTGTAGTTGAAAACTTACTCTGGTGTTGCCATTTTTATATTTTTCATCTGGGCTGTGATTTCACAGAAAGAAATATTTGCTGAATGTTCTGAAAGTGGTGCAATAAGATGTTTTTTTAACCTGTAGCCATGTTAGCTTTAGAAGTCAACATTAGAGATCTTGTGAGATATGCAGGGCCTGATGTAGTCAATACTTTGGAGGAAGAATTTGTAGAAAAAATAAAAACATCTTTTATAAAGGGCAGTGTTGTTCTAGGTTAGCTTATTCCTTAACTTACTGGACACAATCAGTACACTGGCTTTGTCTTCAAGCAATTTGGCTTCTTGATTTTAGGCTAGATGCTGGGGGCAACAGTGCTCTCTGACTCATTTAAGTGAGAGAAGTAAGGGCTGGGTTTTTTTAAGCTTTGCTTCCTGAATCCAATAGGGCAAAATATGAAGCTGCCATCTCTTTGCAGAAGAATTAGATGAATGGAGGTTGTTAGAGCCACAGCATATCAGGTGCTATCATCTTTGAAACAGCATTTGTGGTGCAGCTGGTAGTGATGCTGCAACACACAAATTTGTCTTTATGGGGGGCTACTTTTCTTGATTTTGTGATTAAAAGCAGTGCTTTATGCTTCTTTTCCATTACAAGAATATGACAGAGAGATTGAAATAGAACTGGAAGATTAATGCACCTGAGTTCTTACTCTCTATCCAGCTGAGGTTCTTAGAAATTTTAGGTCATTGTGGTAGAAAGCAATATAAGGACATGGGGACACATGCTGTTGTAAAGTTATTCTAAAACAGATACCTTATTTAATGAAAAAAAGAGCATTTAATCACTTCTCCCACAGCCATTGCTCTTAGCTGGCAAGGACATTTGGTTGGTACACATGGAGGATTCAGAATTGCTTCATTTCCCAGAGAGTGGAGGTTAGAAATTGTTTGCTTAGAAATTTGATATTAGAATCTTTAATTATATGGCTTAAAGTGTATTCTCTACCCCAGCACTACCTAGTGTATATTGTGTGCCCACCTCCCAAAGCTTACAATACAGGCATTGCCACAGGACAGAAGGAGTTGTTGTGCAGACTGCAGAGGAGAACTATGTGGTATCTTGTAGCTAAGCACTTGCATCATTGCTGCCCTGTTGCACACTAAAATCAGCACATTACAACCAGTTTTAATGTTACTGATGGATTTTTTTTTCTTATTTCAGCTGTGGCAAGATTAATTAGTGGAGGCCAAACACATGCACTGGCATTTACATTCTTCACTTTGGTCAAATAATATTCTTATTGAAATCAGCATGGTTTATAATTGGAGATAAGTAACTGTCTATAAAACTGAACTCAAATAGAAACCAGTGCTTGATATTTAGAAAATATTATATTGTATTGATATTGTGAAATTCACAATCAAATAACTGAAATCGTAATAATCCTACTGGGTTTTTTCGAAGTATTGATAAGCCAGCACTTTAAAATGAAGGTAACTTGCTTGCAGCAATGCTCCCCTTGAACTGCATAGAGGTAACTGAAAGCCTCATACTGAAGCAAATGTAGGTGGCTCGTGCTCTTACATTGCCTGATATCTAGAAAAGACAAACTACCACTCCAGTTTATTTGTTTGAAATGACATATAAAGGCAGCAAGTTATTTAAAGGGAAGCAACTTCTTGGAATAAGCGTTTTGTTACATTTCTGTTGTACAGGAGAATTCCACAAGTCTCTGGGGCTCACTTTAGAGCTTGTACTCTGAAGCATGGGCGTCCCTGACTAATTTTTTTAATTTTTAAATTTTTTAATTTTTTTTTTTAATTTACTTTTGAGTGAGATTTTTTCCTTTTTTTTTTTCTTCTGGTTTTCTGTGTTTGTGTAAAAACTGAAAAAAAAAGAAAACAAAAAATCCATCCTTGCCATTTTCAGTATTTGTTTTTGTATATTTTTTTAATACTTGGATGCAAAATGCAATATTATATTAGAATCTTCTTTTGGATTTTATTTGGCTTAATAAGACTTCAAGATGAGCAGAAAGACAGCAGCAGCCTTATTCCCCCTGAAGTGGTATCTAATGGTATAGTAATATTCTTCCATTTCATAAACTTGAACATGGCCTGAATTAAATGAATTGCCATATATTTGCTGCCAATGTGAGAAAATGCTATAAGAAAAAGCAAGAAGAAATTCTAAGTTTTAATTCATCTTAGAATTCCTTTTCATTCAGCTTGAAGCAGCCTTCTTAATGTGGGAAATCCAGAGAAAAGCTGTATTATCACTTTGTCAGAGGGTCTGACAAGATCCCAAACAATAAATTATTCTCCTCCATTTACAACACCTAAATGTCGGCTTCATTAGAACTTTTACCCATGAATACAATTGTTTCTATACCGCTTGTTTTATTCTCTTGAAGAAAGAGAAATAAAGGCAATCCTCTTTCCTCTCCCAAATTATCATAAATATTGGAGATGCAGATTTTTCTTAGATCATTAGCATATCATGCTG
>NC_135265.1:95667282-95679782 GCF_051311805.1 Agelaius phoeniceus | reverse complement strand
CAAGCCTTCTATTTATCTCTACCACCCATGGCCTGTACATCTTCCCCTTACTATGAACTCTCTTTCGTCCTCTTCTAAAACATCTGTAAGTCTCCCTGTTGCCTTTTCTTCAGCACTGTCTTGGTCAATCTTTGCCTCTCCAGCTTCCCCGATAAAATTTGGATTATTGCCTTCATATCCGCACATCTGAGCTGCAGCAGCTCTCTCGCCTATTGCCTGGCTTGCCTCAGAGCTCCAGATGTCAACGTGCACCCGACACGTGCCAGGAGCGTGTCAGCTGTGCCCCACGAGGGCTCCCCAAACCGCTTTGTGTTCTGGCTCACAAGGCTTTCCTTCCTTGCTTTCAATCCCCTCCGTGTTTCCTCATTGCTCGGGATCGCAGTTCCCCGCAGCCTCCCCGATTCCCTCTGTCCATCTGGCTGCCACCTCCTCCTCTGTGGCCTTGGTGTGAGGCAGCTCCCATGCCTCGAAGCAGCCTCCTGTGTATGTCCAGCTTTCCCACATCACTGTCTGCTGCCAGGGTCTGCTGGTTTTCTCCTTTGCAGTATTCTGCCTGGGCTGAGGAATTAGTATTTTAGGAACATTACTGTGAGGGGGAAAATATTTTGTGCAGGTAAAACACAATTCTGGATCTCATGGCTCCTACCCACCCTTAGGAAAGTACTAGGCTTTGTGGCATTTCTTATCTATGCAAATAAGATGGCCTTAACTGTAGGATCAAATATTTTTCCCACCCTTTGCCCAAACTTGTGTGTAGCACAATTTTCCATCTTGTGTCAATGCTGATATTTTAAACAGCAGGGACTGGGTAGTGCTGTGACAAATAATACTGTGCATTTTAAGTGCAAACTGTTAGGCAGCAGCATCAAATAACAGACACTTCTTCACTGTTCTTTTTTTCCCTGTTTGTTTTAGAATCCCAACAAGATGTGTTATTAATGGACCCTGAGTAGAGCAAGTTATTTGTTATGGTAACTTTTTGACCTATTTAATAAGTACTTAAAGGAGTGTAGTGCAGTTTTTATTGTAGTCTGCTGTGTACAGTTATGAAGTGTGGTACATAATAAAATAAAAGCAATAATGTGGATATTTCAGAGGGATCCATCAGAGCAGACCTGCAGCAACATATTTCATCTGGTTTGTCTGGCTATGAAGCCTTGCAAGTTATAGCTGAAATAACTAGGAACAATATTGTGGTTATGACTTGCAATTGTTTACCATTGTAAACAGCAGAGTTATTATGTGTTTACCCTTTTCAGTGCTCAGAACCATTTTTTAAATAAGTTCATTAACACCTGCATACATTTAGCTGTGAAAAATGGCATGTCTTTTCCATGCTCATACCTTAAAAATATTTAAGTCAACAGCAACAGTAAAATGCATCTAATTTAAAGCGTAGTTTTATTGAGGTATGATTTGGAAAAGCAGAATTATTATAAAAGACTAACAGTTGCGCAGCTAATGCAAAAACAAACAAAAGGTTAGGAAGATCCTTTCAATGACAGTTTTGAAGCTAAATTGGGAAGGGCCACTGCAGACCTGGACAACAAAGCTGCTTTATGAATTTCTGAGACAGACTTATAAGAAGGTTGCCTTATTTGTTTTGTGTGGTTTTTTTTAATATGATGCAGGGGAGTTACTACCTGTTACTTTTAGGTAGGAGGGGTTTTGTTCTTTGTTATTCAGTTTGTTTTGTTTTACTTCTTCGGATAAAATTTTTTCCCCCAAATATGGTAATTGTGAAAATGAAAAAAATGGTCACCTAAAATCTTTCTCTAAGTGCTCTTATAAGTCAGCAACAGTTTTCACTATGATGGGGACTATAAGTTTTGAGTTGCTGCTTGTAAATTTTTACAGAAGAATTTTTCATTTTCTTAATGTTTTTGTGGCTACGAGTTTTATAACGTCCTGAGTTCAAGAGAAGAAACAACTGATTGGACCTCCAGGAAGTGCCTTGATGATAATCAGCCTTGTGTGCAAGACAGAAAGGCTGATAGTCAGAAATTGCTCTTTGTCAGTCTTTAGAAATGGTGGGGAATGGCCTATTTATGTAATCAGATACTAAAGCTGGGAAGAAGCTGTCAGGCACATTCTTGTTGTGTAAGCAGCAGGCAAACTGTGCTTTATCTGACAGACAGTGTGTAAATCTGTCCATGCAAAAATCCAAATGTTTAGTTTGCTTCTAGTCACAGTAATAATCTGCTTATTTTCTCTTGCTAGAGCGATGACATCATTTAGCAGAATGCACCACAGACAGGAGTCGTAGATAAGGCTCTGTTACTGTCAGTCATTCACTTCTTGATTGGCAAGGAGATAAATAGGAATTTACTAGAGGTTTGCTTCCAGCTAAAAGAGCAGACAACACCCTGGGATAAGTATGTGAAGAGCAAGCGTGTTTAGCACCCTCAACCTTACAGCTTGGAAAAAGGTCTAGAAATAAGAGTCCTTCAAAATCCAATGTTAAAATTTGGTATTTTAATATCAATAGCTGAGCAGGCTTCCTGAACAGAGAAATGATCAGATTAATTGATAAAGACAGCAGTTACAGAGAGTGAAAAAAATCCTGTTCTGGGTGGTTGTATTAGTTTCAGTGCCACCAAGTCTGAGAAAGATTTGTTTCTTACAGAAATTTTAATGGACAGGTAATGGTTTATCACCGGTAAAGCACTGTCATTTGCCTGATTGTTCTGCAGACCAGACCTGACGTGGGAAAATATCCTGCTTGTATGAAGTAAAATCACCTATATAGATCAAGTATGGTGAACTCTACAATATTTATGTCATAGAAATTGTTATTCAAGAGTGGTTTCTGAGTTATTTTGTAGTTAGTAATAAGCAGTCCATAATCTAAATTTACCTCATACTTTTTTGTTGTTGGTAGGGACATATTTTGGTATGGACAGACTGAAAAGAAAACGTAGAAATAATGCTACATATAATAGGGAAGATAGTCTAATCCTTTTTAATGGCATTTAATCTCCTAAATCTTCTGATTTCATTTAATTTTAAAGGGTAATAAAATATGATTGAAATACATGTGAAATGTAGTTTAATAAGGGTAATCTGCTGTACTGAAAATCTACTGTTTTGTCAATCTGAAGATTTAGTATGAAACCGTGTGCAATGGAAATGCTTATTTATATCTCAAACTTCAGAGTTCTTGTGATTACTGTGTCACATACTTTCACTTTTTTAAAGTAGGTAGTACCCATTATTTAAAAAATAGTAATGAACCTTTTTTCAAATTCATGGGAAGGATCTTAAGAAAATTAATCTCCAGGTCATGAGGAGGTAAGACATAACACAAACATGACTGATTAGGAGAATGTACCTGGCAGAAGAATGCATTTCTGTACATAAAGTCAATTGTTCATGTTCCTATTGTTTCTAAAATGATAGAGACCATAAATGAACAGCTGTTAAAATCATAATGATTTGTGCAACAATGCTCTGATCCTCGTGTGTTTATATTTAGAAGGAGAACTGCATTTTGAAATAGTAAATTGGCTTAGGAATCACAACCTTGAATGATACAATCTTAATTAAAAATACGTGCATATCTTGGTAATGTTACGCACCTCCTCTGTTTAAAAATAGAGAGAGAACAACAATTAAGCACTTTCCATGTGTTAATTTTTGTTTAATTTAAAGAGTTAACCTTCTGAGAAGAAAGCTTCTGCTGGCACATTAGTGATAAGCATTACATTAAAATAATGATAAATACAATATAGTACTCCCAAATAGATGTTTTTCCTGTTGAATCCTGGGATGCTTTCTACAGACATCTCAGTATATTTTTAATGAGATTGTACATCAGTTTGTGCGTTGTAGTTTAGACATATTGGCTTTAATTATTTTTGAATGTGCAGTTTTTACAGTAGCAGAATATATGTGATTTAAGACTCACCACAGTGCTCTGAGTATCACTTGGCATTTTAGCAAAATGTGTGATATTAAAAAGACCGTGAATTTTAGTTGGATTTTCATTGTTTTCTCAGACATATAATATTCCTCTTTGCTCTCAATTCTCCTATTCCACATGTGCAACATTTTTGCATGTTATATTAAAACAATTATATCAGTCTCATATCTCTTGCTGTATTGTGGTTCCACTATTATCACAAATAGTATTAAGTCAATCTAACGCAGTATTTTCTGCCAACTGAGTGCTACGGTATTTTGCCTAAATCACAAGGAAATAAAAAAGAACCTTTCAAAGCCATTTCTCAAAGAGTCTTGATAGATTGACCAGTGTTTAAACTGAAAATTTTGCATAAGTACTGCAAAATCTTTTCAGGTCAGTATCAGTCTTCCCCTTGCTAGAAGTATAAGGCATATATTTTAGTTGAGTTTAAGCATCTTCCAGTGATTTTGGCAAACTGCTGTGAATATTATGCCAGTGGACAAAACCATGAAAATGATAGTGACTGAAACAGCTCATGGAAAATGAAAATGAACACTTATTTTGAGTATACCAGCTGAGATACAATAAACAAGCTGATGAAAAGTAAATGAGAATTTAGACCCTCAGTTTTTAATAAACTAGTAATTTGTTAACAATATAAGCTTGATGTACTTTATCTTAGTCCTTTTGACAAGACTTGTTTCGTGGTAGCTGCAGCATCATCGTAGAGCCTGATCTAATACTTAGAGAACTCAGTATAATCTCATTGACTTCAATACAAGTTGAATTGGACTAATAATGAAAAATCACATTATAATAATATTAGGTTTAGGAAAAAAATACTGCTTATAGCTGATTTGAGTCAAACTGAGTTTGTCTGATATTTTACTGATGTCAGTAAAATCATACCATAAGTTGGTATTGCTCTGCTGTGACAACTGTGGACTCTTATTCTGAGAAGCTATTTAAATCACAAACCAACATTCATTTTCATATAAGACTGTACAGATATTTGTCTAAAACAAATACCAAAATAAGTAACTTTGTAAAAACCGATTTGTAGTGTGTCAACTGGAGAGAGGAAATAGAAGTCATGTTGCCATTTTTTATTATTTTTATTATTATTATTATTATTTTATCAAGTTTGTGATTTTCAGCATATAGTCTTATTTTTCCTTTAGGGGATTTTAGTTTTTTTTTTTTTTTGTTATAAATGACAGGGGGTTTTTATATGATTACATTTAAATGTAAATTTAAAAAAAAAGTAAAGATTTTTTTAATGAAATAACCACTAATTGAATAAAAACTGATTTAGGAAAAATTCTGAGTTGTCAAATTTTTTTTTCTGTAAAATGCTTGTTTGACTGAGCAGTTTGATATAAAATTAAAAAAAAATAGTTTATTCTAGCTCTGAGAAAATTCTGTCTTATTTCTGCTCAGTTTAAAGAGGATATATACTAACCACACATCCATAGCAAATTAATTTTTATTAGTTGTGCTAGCAATGGTATTATTATTTTAATTTTTTTTTTTTAGGATAAACCCTTAAAGTGCAGTTGTCAAAATGAAGGTGGTGATTTTTTCTGTTTTTTAGCATTGCAGCACAGGGTTACACTGGAACTGGCTCTTAATCAGACCTAGACCATCCTGGGAAGGTTTAGGAATAAACATGGAAATCTGGGCTTCTCTCAAGCAGGTGAACTTTTTGCATTGGTAGCTGAACTCGGGTTAAATTAACCACCAGATACAAACTATCACTGGCATGTGGATTTGAATAAGTGTGATATTTTAAGTAGTCTGCAGTATGGTAGCATATGTTAAATGTAATTAAGAAGTAACTGAACTACAAATACATAAACTTGCCAATACGGATTTTGGTTAAAATTAAAAGGAACCTTCTTTTCAGGCTGGTGGAGCAGTTGATAAAGCCTCACTCTCAGTCACATTCCCAGCAGCCCCATGTCCAGCAGGCCACTGTAGGCTCTGTTAATCCGCTCACAGTGCCTTCAGTGCTCCCCAAGGTGCTCCCAAATGCTTGGGGTCCAGGCCATCAACATCCAAACATATCTGGAGCTGGAGGGGTTCTGACACCCAAGCCCGCTGCATTCCTTTGTTCCCTGATGCCCCGATGAAACCCTTGCTTGAAGGAGCAAAACAGTTCTTGCCCTGCATGTGCTGAAATCTGATTTTCTCACCCTTCTGGCTTTCTGAGGTGTATCTGTCTGATACTGGATGAGCTCTGCAGTTCACAGAACCAAGCCTTGATTCTCACTCTTTCCCTTTGTAAAACCTAAGGTCTGCCCTGATTTTCAGCTTCATAAAAACATTGTACTCTCATCATCTCCAACTACAAAAAAAACAACAGCTGTCTTTCAGTATGTGAAGTCTTCATAGGAATTTTCAAAGGCTGTTTCAGCTGTAAATGTAAACTGAAAACACAAAAAACAACCCCCCGAAAATCCCTTCCCTTTCTTCTTGATGATGTTGCTAAATGTAATGTGCTTGACACAAGACGTTTTTAGAAATGTATGGCATGGTGTAGTTTCTCTGATACCATACCACTTTGCTGTTTTACAAGCTACAGCATGTCACAGATTAAAGCTTTGTTGGATGCAACAAAGCTGGCAATAAATAAACCTCTCTGATGTCACTGTGACCTAAATTAAACTCATTGTGTTTCCTTGGTTTTGTTAGCAACAGAGTGGTTTTCATCACTTTTGAAAGACCTCTAGAGTTTTAAAAATATATATTTTTAATAAAGATTTTAATTAAATTGGAAATTAATTGTGGGTCAGGGTAAGAATCAGCATCTGCTGATTTCTAGCCATTATGTGCTGGGGTGTTTTTGGATAGAAGGATGGAATGCAAAGGATAGAAGACTTTATTGTGGTAGAAAAAATGAAATGTGAGAACTGCCAAATTACCTGTACCTGGTTACAAATGTGCAAAGAGCACTGATCTTTTCCTGAACTTGATTAATATACAGAGATGCAATTTCTTTATGCTTTAAAGTTATATACACGTGAACATAGGAGTAGTCAGAACCCTGAAAGAAAGGAAATTATTTTGTCTACTCATGTGTGGTAGAGTTTTGGGGTTTCTTTGGAAATACTTTATTTGATTAATTTTCAATCTAGTTTGACTTAGGCCTGGTTAGATGTCCATTCTGAAGAGAAAATTTCCATAAGAAAACTGCTCAAGGCTTACACTATTCATTTCATGTGCAGTAAACTCCATCTTAAGTATGTGCAGTATCTGCTGCAAATATACATTAGAATAACAGGTCAGCTCTTTCTGAGTGGGTGTTCTGTCTGAGAGGGGACAATAAGATCTAGCTAAAAATTGATGTCTACCATGGTTTTCAAGCATCCTCAAGTCTGTCAGTTGATTGTATTGGCTATTGGGTTTTATTTATTCTAATGACACAAGTCACTGTTGATGTTTCTGTTCTGCTGTAAGGTGCTGGTTTTACAGTGGAGACCTGACATACATCCAAAATAACACCCTCACCCCCAAAAAACCCAACCCTAATTGACAGCAAGTATCAAAACCATTCTTACAGTGTAGGAACTGTTTTCTTTTTGAGAAACAAGAAAAAACCACTCAAGGTCCCAATAGCTTTGAGTTTGAGTATACTTGTTTGTATGTATTTTTGTTCTATTTTCAAAAGATACTAAGGGAAATTTCTGATATCGTAGAAGGTAGGTAATGATTCTAATAAAGTTAAAATAAAAAGTTATTTTTAAAGACAAGTTTTAGTTTTGTTTAGTTTTAGGTTTTAGTTTTAGTTTTTAGTTTTAGTTTAATTGCATCTGTCTTTGGATGTAAATGGCATCTTGAGGTAACATTAGGTACAAATATGGTATCAGAAGGTAGTTGCATGACTTTCCTTAAAATTGTGCAAACCTTTGATAGCAGAGCCTATGTTTACAATCATGAAGATCCTTGTGATTTGAACTTGATGTACTAATCTCCAGTGCAATGTATACTGCTCTTAAAAATTAAAGACCACATTTACATCCATATTTACAAACATGTGGATGAGTCCCATGCAGTGTAATTTATAGACTGACTTACAGTTCTAGTTTTTCCGTCTGTTCTTCATCTATGTGAATGCCATGAGCTCCTTGTGCTTATGTAAAATACTCTTAGAGCATTTGGTCAAGTGATTTATCTCCTTATACAGAATTCAAAATCTTCCAGAATTTCTTCCCCCCAGAATCAAATATAATTCCAGAGGTTTTCCAGTATCCAGATAAATAGATCCAGAACAGTTTTAGGGTAGACCAGGCTTTTCTTGAATAAAAATATTGTCACATGAAATGCAGTAACAACTGAGAAATTTATGATAGAGAACTGATAAAGGTAATGGAACTGCAAAAATTTGCCCATTTTATAACATCATTCAATTAGATCGTGTTAATCCAGGGTTTCTGTTCCATCACTGTGTTCTAGCATCCTCTAGGTAAAGGAAAAAAAGGTGTGTTCAAATGAATCTGTAAGTTTTATTATTGGTATAAAAGCTTTTGAATCACTACTATTATATACAGATGTTCAGTTTTTTCTACATTATATATTTGTCCTAGTAAAAACTCACAGAATAGTGTTAATGAAACATACCTTTATGTGCATTAAACAGTAGGCTGTGACACTATTTTAAGTGATTCTATGTTATAAAAAGCTCTGCAGCAAGATTAATGTTACAAAATTGACAGAATATTATAACACTGTGGAAGATGATAAATTTTGAAGTTTCCATTATGCCTTAATGAATACAATGGGAATCATGAGGCTGTGTCTGGTGGTTGCATCATGTCTTTCAGCTGGCTCACACTGCTGTTTTCCTCAAGAGAGTAACCTTTAGTCCTACTTCATTTGTCCTAGACGATGTTAAAAATGTTTTTTATTTGGAAGATACAAATCTAGAGTATGCTTCTATTTGGAAAAGCAATGATGTAGAAATAGTAGCTGCCACCTCAACAGAAACTGACTCTTCAGAGGTGTAAATGCTTGAGAAAGTAACAAGACTAAATTTTCACTACATTTCACCTCAAAGTGTACTGCAGAGTCAGAAGAGAGACTGAAGAATCAGATCTATGCTGTTCTGATGTGTATAGCACCCGTGGAATTATTAACCCACCTGTAGCTGCAGAGCTACATTTTCCTCTGCTCTGCTGCTGTATTGAACGCACTGGGCCAATTTTGTCACTCCTGTGACATGAGGCATTCGGCCCAGTGTGTTAGGATGGGTAAATTTGAAATTGGTGATATTTCAAAGCTGAAGCAAAGGTCAGAAATTGATGTACGTAACCTATTGCTGATGCACAAGTCAGAACAATCTTCTGTTAAGACTCAGACTTGAGGTGATGGCAGTTTTGAAAACACTTTTTTTTCCTCACAGCTGAAGAAATGTTGAGTGCTGTCCAGAATGTGATACAGTCAAGTTTTTAGATCCATCCAAACAACTGGGTTGAATTTGTTGATTTTTTTTTTGCACAAATGTGATGCATCATCTCACATATTGCTCGGTTTTCCAAGGTGCCTTCGTTTTTAAGGCATCACTATGCAATTCTTTCATGAAATCATTCTTTCCTAAATGCATGTTTCAAACTGTCCTTTGCTAGGTACTTACTGGCACCCATTTCTTTTCTTTTTTTAAAGGCTTAACAACAGGTACAGTTTAGTGGTGAAATTACTTTTTAAAATTTGTACCCATATTTTGACAGCAGGTTGTGAGCCACCAGAATGAAACCAGATAAATTCTGCAAACTTCAAGGAATTAGAAAAATGTATTCACTTGTTGGATTTTCACTTGCCATTTAAGGTCATAATCCAGTTTAGTAAACTGCAGAAGTGGTACACTCTTCAGTGTTGCTTTTGATATGCTACACAGCTTTTCATCCCACTGCTATACCAGTCTGCTTAAGTACTTGCAAGACTGTTGAGGGTAAGAATATTTTCTTTCTCTACAGATCATTTAGGCAGCTTATATTTCTAGTAGGTGCTTATTAGGAAGATATGAGATAATCAGTACATTTATATCATCAATACCTTCTGCAAAGACTTTTACAATAATATTTGAATTAATTTCGTGTCTGGATTCAGTTCTGAAAAATCACTAGGAAATTTTCAAATCCACTTCCCTGCCTATCTACTCTATTATTTTTAATTATTCAGGTTCTGTAAATCTAGCTTTCCATCAGATTTCAGGGCTGAAGATCTATGTTGTTTCCAATCCAGAAAATGTGAAACATCAATTCTACTCGGTTCTCATGAAACCATACCTGGAAAATTTGGCTTGTGAAGATGAAAGAGAACATATGTTTCCTATATGCTAATTTTATCCATACAGTTTATTTTTTGAGGGAAATTTTATTTTACTTACGCTTTAAGATACCCTTGTTTGGTTGACTGTGAATTTGTCAGTATGAACATTATGGGTTAAGAGCAAGTATAAAGAGTTGAATTTGTGTGTGTACAATGTTTTAAATAGCAGCAAGAAAGGTGGCAAAAGTGGGCACTGAGAGGAGAAAAACATAACTGAACACAGGATCAGGAAACTGTAAGTGAAGGCAGAGAGAGCTGGTAGGTAGGGACAGAAAAGCATGTTTTTATGCTTTCAAATGTTTTCAGCTGGAAAAAGGAGTTTTCACATGGCATATAATAGTATTCTTGTGCCATCAGCAACTTTTGTTGAGATCTATTAGTCTCCATTGATGGATCAGCCCTATTGATGGATCATATGAAAGTGTATTTTTCAAATTTTGGAATTAATTTGTTTAGTTGTGGTTGCTTCCTGTGTAGGGAAACATGGGATTTAACATTAAACTGGAGCTCATGTGTGTAAGTTATTATCCAGAAGGGGAAAAAAAATCAGAGAACTTTGTGTGTGAAGTAATCAGAGAACTTTGTGTATGAAGTATTCTAAAGAGTGAAAGATTTCTCCACCAAATGAGGCTTGTAGAGCAGGACCATCCTCTGTGTTGAATGAACTAGGAACATTGTGGGAAAAAATTCCTTGTAAAACTCTGGTGGGTCCTTTAATTTATATTCTTTGTTAACCACACTCTGCTGTTGATACTGCCAACCAATTTGTGAGAATTGGCGATACTGCAACCTTCTCTTTGAGAAAAATTCTTTAAAGGGCTTTTCATAACTGGGGGTGAGTGCAAACCATCAGGAAAATCAGCAGTATTGGGTATTCTTTTCTTTCTCTAAGTCTGGAGACACTGAGGAACAAATAACGCCTGATGAATTTAAAAATTGTTTATTTACAAAAATATGTAAATTGAAGTCCCTAAGCAGCTCTACTGTCTTAACCTGAGACAGATAGAAATTACTATCATCTCTGAAGCATCTTTTGATCTTTTTCTATCCTTCTCCATTAGAGGAGAAAAAATTAAAAAAAAAAAAAGATGGGGGGAAAGGAATACCAAGACATCTTAAGAAAGGTCAGAAATCCTATTTAGACTGCTACCAAAAGCACACACAGGGTTTAGGTAGAGATGGAGTTGCACCTTTAATTCTGATTTTTCTGGCTTTTGTCACTTCAAAGACAGACTCTCAGTGTTATTTTAACATTTTTATTGTGTGTGAATAATAGAGTACACATTGAGGTTCAATAGATGCAATGCTGTTAAATGTACGTCTTGGTGGATTTAAAAATGAGGGATTTATTTTACATTCATAAAGTTGTAATACAGTCTGAAGAAACTATTTGTTAAAAGATAGCATCTACTTAACCTGCTTATTTATTTCTTGTAGTAGAAGGTTAGATCCACAATAAATACATGAGGAAATAAGTAGATAGGGGAATTTATCTTAGAAATAAGATCCCTGTCATGCTTTTGAAATGTGAAATGCATGAAGACCTGTCAGGGAGATATACGGACATGATATTTTTTTACTGTGCATTTGGAAGTATTTAGCTATATTTGTCATTCGCTAGTGCCACTAAGCAGTGATCAAGTGATATAGTAATTTGAAAGTCTGTTTTCAATTCAGCGTATATATATATATTTTTTTACTCTTTTTTTTCTTTTTTTGCCTTTGGGATCTAGCAGAGCTGTACACAAGTCTTCTTTCACTCTGTGCTTGTGAAAATAGGGGTTTTTTTTGGGAAAATTTGCATTTGTTTAAATAGATTACTTAACATAGATAATTCATTTTTAAGTATATCCTTTAAGAAAATCTTAAGTTCACTGTATTATGCATACGTGAAAACTGTATTTGTACAGCAGTTTGAGAAAAAAACCTACTTAGTACAAATTACATTATTAATACCTTCAAACATCTAGCTTTTTTCTAGATCATGGACAGTGGCATACCTGATTTCATCATTTTGCTTGTAGCTTGCCAGAAATAATGCATCTTTGATAAGGTTGGCATAAAAGATGGACCTCACAATGCAAACAGGGGAAAAACAGTCTAGACGAGTGAAAATAAGGGTGTTTTGTAGTCTAGGACAGTTGCTGCTGAAAATAGTGTGGTTGTCACTGGGTCAGACATCCCATTCTTACAGAACCGTCAGTGAATACTCTGAAATCTGCCAAATTTTCCCTAAACATTTTAGAGGTGAAAAGCCTAGTTCTAGTTG